>NC_044904.1:300000-494151 GCF_001633185.2 Quercus lobata | reverse complement strand
ATGGGTTTGATTGTATTTTGGATGTAGCTTAGGCTTTTATGTATTTTGCAGTGGCTTATGTAGGCCTTTATGTATTTTTGTAGTAACTTATGTATTTTGTAGTGGCTTATGTCACTTGACTTTAATCTTAAACTAGATGTGTTATGACTTGAAGTGCAATCTAACAAAGAATTTGAAGTGCAATCTTTTTTATCTTTTGTTAAGTTCCATTCGGTCTTGTGACAGGCATTGATATAATTCTTTGATCTAATGAAACTATTATTTGATCCACTATGAGTGTTACAACCACTATGAGTTATAGCCACTATGAGTGTCTATTATATATCTTGCTGTTACAGTCACTATGAGTGTCTTTGATCCAATTATTTCTATTCATTGAACATTCTTTGATCCAATTATTTCTATTCATTGAACATTCCTGGAATCATATGCTTGGTTTTGAGATGACAGGTCTTAGAATAAATCTATGAACAATGAGCATTCATACTATTTCCAATTTTTTTTTTTTTTAGATGTATGTGTTTGTGTTGTGACTTGTGCATGAATTGGTTATATTCATTTTGTTGTGGCTTATGTCACTTGACTTTAATCTTGCATCTATAGTAATAATTGCTTTCCAATTGTCTTGAAGGTTACATCCATGAATCACTATTTGTTTCGTAAGTTCCTTCTTGATGACTCAGATGAAGTTGAGATAATCAAAGAACTTGTTATGGAAACATCACAACCTAAACGTCGTCGTTCTATCCAACGTAATCATTTGGTTGGCCATGAGAGGCTTTTTCTTGATTATTTTACTTTCACACCAATATATCCACCCGCTTTATTTTGTAGGAG
Source organism: Quercus lobata (assembly GCF_001633185.2). Taxonomy (NCBI): domain Eukaryota; kingdom Viridiplantae; phylum Streptophyta; class Magnoliopsida; order Fagales; family Fagaceae; genus Quercus; species Quercus lobata. Next base: position 493,314 of record NC_044904.1, on the reverse strand, counting down.
ATTTTGGATGAAGTATTCTATTTTTCTCCGTATTCAATCTAAGGTAGAAGCTCATGACTCTTACTTTATCCAAAAAATAAATAGTGCCAAAAAACTTGGTTTATCTTCATTACAAAAGATAACTGCTGCACTTAGAATGCTTGCTTATGGAATATCGGGTGATTTGATAGATGAATATGTGCAGATTAGAAAAACTACTGCATTAGAAAGTTTGAAAAAAATTTGTTACTGTGGTAATTGGTGTTTTCTCTGAGGAATATTTGAAAAAGCCAAACAATGAAGACATTACTAGACTGTTAGCTCATGGCGAACGCCGAGATTTTCCAGATATGTTAGGTTCAATTGATTGAATGCATTGGAAGTGGAAAAATTATTCATTTGCATGAAAAGGTCAATATTGTGGTCATATTCGTGAGCCTACTATTATTTTGAAGGCAGTAGCATCATTAGAAGTGATAAAACCCGAACTCAACCCAGACCAGACCCGCTTTGGGTTTTTTTTCTCTTTTAAAAAAAAAAAACTCATATCCGACCCTATTTCTAATCAAACCGAGTAAAACCTGACCCATTAAGGTCGGACCAGACTAGGTACCCGCAGGTCGGGCAAAAATTGTCATCCTTAGTTATATTATATATTGAGCAATTTGATTCTCAGCTTTCAGCCCTTCAAAAATTTTTGGTAATGTGGAGTCATTCTCATGTAATCCCCATATATTTATTAAACATTTACCATATAACTTACAACTGAGGTGTCTTAACTTTTGAACCAAAAAAAACCTGATTAAAGTAATTCATTTTTAATGTGATACCAATTGTATTCATAATCACGTGAGTTTGTAATAAAATTGAAAATAAAATATGGCATTTTTCATGATATTAGGTGCATCCACGTGAATCACAGCACCCTCCAAGGAGAGAAATATGACATACAAAGTATTGAAACTGTAACATACTCCACGACGAGACAGTGAGAATACACCAGGGCTAAATCTGAACTTTAACCTGAGGAGTAATTACATTACACTTGGATTAAAAAATGTATAGACATGCAATGCTGTGAGTACCATGAATTCGATGCATACATTACAACGTCAAGAAGATAATGTACTATTAACATTAATAAACAGAAAAAGGTCAACTACAAATTCTAGATCTTTGGCATCCAAATAAAGTAATTAGAATATTTACATATGACTTCGGCTCTCTAAGTTTGCCATTGATGAGAACAAAAAATGCCTTTCATGGGCCTCAAAACTCCTATATAAGTTACCTCGAGATGCACTAACTCAATAGGCCAGTTGAGCAAAAGGGTCAGCAGGCACCGTAAGTGCGACCACATATAATCTTGCTGTCACATTCACTTAAATTCAAAATTGACCCTCTTGATATATATTTTTTTTTCTAGACAATATCAAGAGAGCAGAATTACCAAAATCTGAAAGAACAAGTGAACTGGAACATGATGTTTAGACCATAAAAAGATATCTAAGATCTTCCACCGTCAAGCGAGTTGCAGTTCCCCCACCTTGGTCTTCACCAAAAGCAGATGCAACCATTTTTCTCTTCTCTTCCTGCAAAAATGGTCATATACAAACACAACTTAAGAGAATAATCATTTCATCTCCGTGCTGTGCTTGTATTGCTGCAAATGTTTAACCTTCTAACACCTGCAAACTTCGCCTCTGACCTCAACACTTGGGGGAAGGAAGAAAACCAGTATAATGCGAAGAAAAAAAAAATTACCTGGAGTGCTAATATCCTGTCTTCCACTGTGTCCTTGATGGTGATTCGTGTTACAGTAACTGGACGAGTCTGCCCGATCCTATGTGCTCGATCTACCGCCTGGTCTTCAGTGGTTGGATTCCACCAAAGATCCAAAAGAATAACATGGCATGCAGCAACCATGTTTAACCCAAGGTTTCCTGCTTTTAAAGACATCAGCATGACAGTTACCTGCAACAAATTTTAGTCATTCAAATACTGGAAACAAACACGTCACTACAAAATAGTTTTCACAGATCCACAGGGTAGGCAGCAAACCTCAGGATCAGCGTTAAAATCTTTAACAGCCCTGTCCCTCGCACTCAGAGTCATTGTGCCATCAAGCCTCCTGTATTGTATACAAGAGTCATTCAATGACGTCTCAACCAAGTCCAACATGCTAGTCCATTGGGAGAAAATAATTGTTTTTATTGGCCCTTCAACTGGTGTCTCTGAATAAACTATTGTGTGCTTTGTAGCACTAAAACCTGAGCAATTCTCTGCATATTCCTTTTCAGAAGACAAAGAACTTCCATTGCATTCCATGGAACTATGGATTTTACAATTTGTCTCCAGAATCTCAAGAACAGCTCTGATTTTAGATGAACTGTACACATTCTGCAGAATCATTGAATTCTCTGTGAACTGAGAATTCATGGAACTACCATCAACATCCGCAGAAAGACAACTACTCAAAGTAGCTTTGGAAAAAACAACATCAGAACCAAGTTGTTCTTTACATGCATGTGCAGGACACGTATTATCATCTCCCGTCAAATATTCTGATACACACTGATAGCAGAAAACATGGCCACACATGGTAACAACAGGGTCCTCAGGTGGATCCTGTAAAAGATCATATACTAGAGGAATCAGATAAATATGTCATGTGCCAGCACATTATTCTTTTCTGTAGTCAGATATTGTTGATTTTCTAAGAGATAAAATATGAACAACAAAGATGACCAGATTAAGTAGTCCGTGAATAGAAACAGTTGATTAATTTAACATAAAAAAATAGACAAAGCATATAATATAGACATGCACAAAGGTAGATAAACACATAAAGGTACATAAAGATGTCTTCACAGCATCACTATCAATTTTACTCCACATACGCAAGCAAGAGAGAAGAAAATCATAGCCTACAAGGCTTTGGTTAGAAACTATAATCAAGAAAATCAGCAAATTTCATTTCAAAAAAAAACCAACATTAGAGACTTAATACCTATTATAAACTTTTTATAATTATCAGCAATAATCAGTCACCAAGTTATCTAGGGCTCTAATCAAGCCCAGTGATTAAACAAGCCCAGCCCTTACTAACAAAGCATAAATATGTGTTTTTCTAAATTTTACTAAGTTGCTAAAATACCCTTTACTGACTAAAAATAGAAAACTAAAATTTCTAAATCTCAGAATCATCAATAATTAATTACATCCTCCTTGTTGCTCCTGCATCAAACCCATAACTTAAGTGCTTCCCATGATAGGATGTGATAAACAATTATCCAACTAGCTCGTACGTAGTTTTGTTGAGGAAAACATCCAAATATAAAAACAAAAGAGTAAGTGAAAAAGTACAACTTTTGGCCCTTAAAGTTTAGGGTTGTTTTCATATTGGTCCTTCAAATTTCAAAATTTTCATCCTTCATGTTTGATTCATTTTCATGTTGGCCTTTTAAGTTTCCAAATTTTCATTTTGGCCTTGATGATTCATCCAGTTCTCTGCTTTGGCCCTTTATGTTTCAAAATTTTCATTTCCATGAAATGCTAAAATGAAGGGTCAAAATAAATGTCAAAAGCCAAACAGAACACCAAGTCAAAAGGGCCAAAATGAAAATTACCCCAAACTTTAAGGGCAAAAAGTGTATTTTAGTCAATACAAATTTAGAGCACCCTCATATATCTAATTATTTATATGCTCTTGGAAGTAAACTTGTACAAACCATATCAATAATGACAACATTTAGACTGTGTTTCCAGTGCAAAGAGTTACATCAACAAGCTCTTACAAGCTGCATTCCAAAATTGCAGGAAACTGGGGAAAAAAAACAAAGTATCTCATTTTAAGAAAACTCACATTGCATACACGACAGATGGCGAAGGAAGTTTCCAAGCAATTCAATAAATTAATCAGCATATCCCTAGGTAGTCTCTTAGCCATTTCAACAGAAACTTTTCCAACAGAGTCAGAATTATAATCTTTGACAAGGAATGGGTGGTCACAAGCCTGACGGAGGCGCAACAGCATCAATAGAATATTTGCATAATTCTGATTCACTGTCCCAGCTGCAGCATATGCCTGCAAATACAAACTCATAATTCCAAGGTACATGCAAATTTGACATACAGTATCACAGAAACCATAATTTAGTCTTTACACAATCAGATGCAACCATTAGGCCTTGAACCCACAAGTATCGATTGTTTCAATTTAGTTCTTGAAGTTTTAAAAACACCACAATGTCAATGTCACCCTTACAACCAAAAATGTCTGCAATTGCTGTACAAAGTATGGGTAACACATTCAGGGGCTAAATTAAAACAATGAACAGCTCAAGACAAAATTGGGATCTAACATATTGTTCAGGAAACAAAATCATATTGTGACCAACTTTGATTTGGGGGGACGGGTTTGCACCAAATTGTTGTGTAATAACCCTATACTTAAAATAGAATCATCATAAAATTTGATGGTATTACAATCACATTTTATAAAATGGCACCTCCATCCCTCATAAGAGTTAGGTAGAGGGTGTTGTAATGAGTTCAAGACCCACAGGGTACATTTATAACTTATAATAAGAAAATGTGGCAAATATTTTTTCTATATGTCCTTATAATGTTAAGGTTGCATGTTATGCCATACATTAGTCTCACAAAACTAGAACATATGGAGCATGTGAATTCAATAATTAAAAAATAGTAAAACACAAAAAAAAATATTTGAAGTCCCTAACGTGCATGTTGTGTCTTCATATGTTTTGATTTTGTAAAACTAGGGTGTGACCAATGTTCCATGCTAGCATTATTAAGACAGGTACAAAAAATTACTGGTACTTTAGCAATTGCTGCTCAAAGTGAGGGTAACACATTTTTTTGATTAAGTAAAAATTTTATGAAAAAAGAAAGAAAGACACAAAAATGGATGTGTACTAGCCCTTTAAAAGAATACGACTCAAATTCTCAAAAGGAAAGAATGTCAATAAAATCAACAAAAGACATGGAGGGGGTGCCACCAAGAGCATGCATCCAATCAAACAATATCTGCAAAATATGCTCTTTATATTATCTAGGCACGACGTTTGATTCCATCAAAGACCCCTTTCATACAACATATTCCAATTTAAATACAAGGGCATGGCTTGCCACATTCAAGGACTAAAACAATCAACAGTTCAAGAAAAATCTAATGTGTAGTTCAAGAACCAAAAAGTTATTTTTACCAACTTTCATTTGGGGGGAAGGGTTTACACCAAATTGATGTGAACTACTCTTTACTTAAAATAGAATCATCATAACATTTGACGGTATTGCAATCGCATTTTATATATCTTACAATGACCGCTATTATTTCCTAAGTTTCCACAGGCACGACATATCATAATGAAAGAAAGCATGGTACTATTGCAATGTTGCAAACTTAAAGTTCCAAGATTAAAATAAAAACCTATTGCATAATACAAGATGATTCTAATTTGCTTCCGCATGCCACCAAAGCACCATTTACTAGGCTTATTAGCTTATTAGATATAGCATACTTGGTAGGTGCTAGTATTTAAAAGTAAATTTAAAACAAGTCCAACACAACCATAATCAACTCTCTGAAGTGGGCATAAGTAAAATGGAAGGAGTAGAACCTTGAATCGAGATCGTGAATCCGCTTCTAGATTGGTATAGAAGGCCCGCTCCTCAATTGAGAAGTCCACCTTAGACAAGCGTATTGTTTTTGGTGGTAACTTAATTATAGGCTCCCCATCAAGCAATGTTCCTAGACAATAAAAACTAATGACAATCAGCAACAACCAACAAAAGTTGTTCAAAGTTCAAAATCATACGAGATATCAGCAACAAAGAATGTCAAGTATCTGTAAACGTAAAACAAAATCCAATAAACATATTCCTAGATGAAGATTCTTTTTTCAAAGATAAACAGCAATAGTTGGCTAGTGATTGGATGAAAACGGGGCATTGCCAGCTCTCCTAATCCCCTTCCATCATTGATTAAACAAAAGACCTCCCCCCTTATTAAAGGAGTACAGGTAATACTTCAAAAGTAACTGCTTGAATGAAGATAATAGAGGGCAAATATAATAAATTTATTAAAATGAAGCAACAACAACAAAAGGATGCACTATATTTACAGGAGTAGCTGCACTTGAAATACAAATTAGCTGGATTGTGATTCATTTGAGTAAATGAAAAAATAGCATTGTGTTAACTATCATCATTATTCTATTAAGTGGACTTCAAAAATGGAACAAAGAGGCTAAATCAATCACCATAGATGCTCGTATTAACATGGGGGGGGGGGGGGGGGGGGGGTGTCATAGATACTTCGATAATTAAATACCCAACTTAGGTATGCATGAACTCCATGATACAGGAGTACTCTAATGAAATGCATCAATTGCATATTTCAGTATCATCATTCTTCTCGCAACAGGTGGTGACAAAAAAAAGGCTGTATCCATTGTACAAGGCTTCCACTTTTGAGGGGTCTAGGCGGTCACGGTAGGCAGCCTTATCACCCTTTTCTTTTGAGGAGGGTCTGATTCCCAAACTCGAACCCACAAACAATTGCTTGGTGGAAGGTGCTTGACATTGCACTAAGGCCCGAAAGGGGCACAGTCCTCACCTTACAATATCAACCTTTAAAGAAAACCATCCAGTCCAGCATTATTCTTCTTCTTATTAGAGGAGGTTGCTTACACAATGCACTCACTTTCCTCACAAAGTCCCTGCCTATTCTCTTATTCACCCTCTCAAAATCTCTAAAGAATACGGCAGTAGAGGGAATGGTTGATATGTTGGCACTTTCCAAATAATTAATTATGAGAAGAAGTAACAAGGACATATAAATACTTAAAAGAAGGCAGGCAACCTCATGTAAAGAGTTTTCAAGTACATAATTGACGACTCCTAAATAATCATTTTATTTGGTTTTCCTCTAGTCAATTTAAACTCTTGTTTTCTTTTTTGATAGGTAATTTAAATTCTTGTTTTCTAATTTTCATATACAAGAAGAAACAAAAAAAATTGCAAATGACTAAAGCAATCTACTCAAAAACCACACAACAACATATGCACGAATGCGCATGCAGAAAGATAACTATGTGAAAAATGAATATTTTAATGGTAAATCCTTCTATCAACTTCCTCCATTAACTTTTATCCAATGTGTCCTAACAGGATGCCGAGGTGTTAGATTTTTTTAATTAAATAATCTGACATGGACCTGTTCATTAGAAAAAAGGGAAGTGTGGCACCAAACAATTGGCCATTAGTTATTTTCTCATGGTTTCTCACCAGCCAAACACAAAAATAAAGAAATTTTAAAAAGAGAAGGTACGATGCTTATGATTTTCATCTGTGTGTACTTCTTACAGATGAAAATCTTATTTGATTGAAGATTTACTTTTGGATTTCTATAAACCGTTCAATACAGATATTCCAGAGTGGTAAATGGTCAGATCTAGCGAAAGTACCAACTCATAAGCAGGATATCTGTGGATTAAATGAGAAATTAATGAATTTGTTTGAAAATACTAAGATCTCATCACCCAATACCCGCATTGACTCCATTAACCTGGAAGTGAAAAAGAAAGCACAATGCCAGAGAAACTTTCTGTTTTGTATTTGTTTTAACTTTTAAACAAATTTAATATCAAAGCACCACCCAAAAAGGGTTATAAGTTTAATAAAACCTCTGAAATTGAAAATTGTCACAGACAATGTAACCTCTGAAATTGAAAAAACAACAACAATAAAATCTCATTCTCTACCACGGCAACATTTTAAAGTTTTGGGGACAAAAAACGAACATTCTAAAGTTTAGGGACAAGAAACAAATTTGTCCAAAGTTTGGGGGCGAAAAAAATGTTTTAAGCCTTCAGAAAAATACTCAATCATTATAATCCCTTCCAGGTGGACAGTTACACATTTCAAGGGATTAAAAGAGAGGAGAGAGGTAGGGAGGGTTGGAGTTAGGCAAGGGATAAACCCTCCATTTAGTAGGGGAAAATAGAGGGCAAAAGCCTCCAGTGGCCACCAAACTCAATCTGCCCAAAAGTGGGTGGATTGGAGGCAGAGTTGCTCCGCAAAAAAAATGTATGAAATATCAATTTTGTCTAGACTTTAATCCATTTAAACTGGGGATAATGGTAAAATCATACCTTTATCTTTTCCTTCCTTTCTTTTCCTTCCCTCCTACCAAACATGGGGGAAATAGACTCCCCTTACTTCTCCCTCCTTCCCTACCCGTGTGTGTCACTGTGTATGTGTGCATGCATGTGCTTTATAATATTGTGCCTTTCATGAAAAAAATTTTAGGGCCATCATATTCAGTTTCCCGATCAGTCAAAGAAAATTAGAATCATCTCTTAAGTGTATTTATTATGTGACCCACCATCACATAATAATGGCTCTAAACATCGTATCCTCTTACAAAATCCTCATATCCTTCTCCACTATTGTATACTTTGTAGCTGCTTGCTTTAACACATTTGTCAGCTTCTTCATTGGGATTTTTGGGGAGGTTTGAAAGGAGTCTATTTTCTGCCTAATGTACCATTGAATGAAGGCGAGTTTTCTAACCCTGGCTTGAGTCCATATTAATTTCTCTAATTCTGCGAGGAAACTTCTTTCTAATGAAGATAACCTCATCTAAGATGAATTAAGACACGCATGGGTAGTGAATTAAAGCAAGCAAGAGAGAGAACCGTCCATACATCAGCACGGATCACATTGTGGCACTTCCACAGCTGTGAATTAAAAATTAAAACATACAGAAACAAAACATTTAAATCCACCGCCAACACCCCCCCCCCAAAAAAAAAAAAAAAAAAACACTCAAAAAATAAAAGAGAAAGCATTCACCTTTTGTACGGCGCAGCATTATAGCCCTCAAAACTGCTTGAAGCTTCTTGTAGCCATGTAATGCATTTTTGGATATCGGCACCTTTATTGTATTATAAAATGATTTGTATACAGCATATGGATCATACTTTAGGAACCTGAAGTAACTGTATAAGTCATCAATTGCATTTTGAATAGGTGTTCCAGATAAGCACCATCTTCTTTTGGCTCGAAGGCTGCAGCATGCTCTAGCCACTTGAGTTCGGTGATTTTTTATTGTCTGAGCTTCATCTAGTATCACCCTAAACCAACCTACTCTTGCTAGTGCACCACTACCATAATCAATTGAAGAACTATCAATTCCTTTTCTACCCTTTTTTCCCCTCTTACTAACATTAGATGTCTTTTTCCTCTTTTTACTGATAGAAAATTCAGAAGATAACCCATATATTTCCCCATTTTTTTCATCGGCATCTTCCTCATCAACTAAAGGCTGTTTTGGAACTTCATTAGTTACAATAGCATATGTAGTGAGAACCACATCATATTTTGCCAGTTCAACGGGATCCTTCGTCCTATTACCTCCATGATAAATTAGGACAGAAAGCTTAGCTTCATCTGCAACTTTTTCATCCAGCTCCCTGGCCCACTGTCGAAGAACACTCGCTGGGCACACAACTAATGTACCAGCTGCTGGCCTCTGCCTCCTAAATTCCCGTGTAGAACTACTCACTTTTAGATCATCAAATTCTTCAGACTTCTTGACTTTATCCACGCCATTATCATCATCATCGTCCAGATTCACTGCTTCCTTGGCTTTGTCCACACCACCACTGCCATTATCATCATCTTCATCCAGATTCAGTGCCTCAGTTTTGTGACATAGATCATCTGATTTTGATTTTGACTGCAAAGACCTTTGCATTTGTATAAGGGCAATCATTGAAACAGTCTTACCAAGGCCCTGTAAAATACAAGTACAATGAGTCCAAGTAGAAAATTCAAAAAGAATCTCCCAGTGTAGTGTCATGCAGAAGCCAGGCCAACTAGACTTTTATCTAACCTGATCATCAGCTAATATTCCACCTAAACAATGGAAAATTCTAGTTTCCTTTTGAAGCATCCAATGCAATGCAATTTTCTGTAAAATACAATGATTTAAGATTAAAACAATACAGATTACACCTAAAATAGAACCAATGATAAAATATAGAAAGAAAAACCTGATGTCTTAGAAGAGAAACAGACAAAAGACCATCAGGTAAATTAGCTTCAACTTTAGGCTGATTCAGATCCTGCAAGAACCAAGGTCCATGAAATTTAAACTTTTGAACACATATTGATTCATTTTCCACAAACAGAAACATAAGCAAGACCAATCCTATGGACCTATTCTGTTCTTTTAAGCTTCAACCCCATACATGCTGCACTAGCAATCAGTATAAACAACAATTCCCTTAAGGTGCACAATAGAAACTCAAATGTGTCTTAAGCACAAGGTGTGTAGTCTCTGATCTGTCTGTTCCCTTAGCCACTAGGATATGGAGTTGCAGTAAATTTTATAGTGTTCCAATTTATTTTGAAATACAAAAAGGCCCTTGGGAAAAATTGTGTAGAACCATCATTAGTATCGAAGCATTGATTTAGCTGGTAAAATTATTTAAGAATCTCAAATTGCAGCTTAAAGTTAGAAAATCAGTACTGTTTCTTTACCAACAGTCATTGAGCACGTGATCAATTTGAGCTACTACTTTCTAGAAGCACTATTGGTATAATTTAAGTTCAAGTCTGCAAAACGAAGTATACTATCCAGCACATCCAGTCTGTTATAAATCATTTCAATCACAGTGAACTTTTCTTTCTTAAGTTACTCCAAGAGGGATAGTATGTCATTAATGTTTCTTGGACCTTAATGAAAGTTAAGCTTGTCACTTTTGTCTCCTAATGAATTAAGCTCATCACCCTTACAGTTTGTTAGTTAAAAACATAAATATGGACCATTCTTACCCATGAACTCTAGTTCAAATGGTATCTCCTCACCTTGTAAGAACAAGTAGGCGGGTGAGGTCATGAGCTCATGACCTACTGGATAAGTGTGTAATTACCCAAGAAAATATTTTAAAAATAAATAAAAAGGAACCATTATTGTTATCAAATTAAAGAACACCCCTCCTTGCATTAACATCTCAGGTCGGAAACTGTTTGCAATAGTTTCTACCAGAGCCAGTATAGCAGTCCCCTTTTTTTAGGCCCAGTCCATTTTTTCTCTTTCTGATAAGTTGTAAATTCATTGAGACAAGACAAAAAACATTTAAATATTTAAGAGGATCACCAAATGTTACAAAAATTTTGCAAGATCAATAAAATAGAAAAACAAAGAGCACTGGCTACTGCCTGAAAAATTGTCCCAGACATAAAACAATCTTAAGAACGTGCATGTGTATATATAAGTATAGGATCAATGATAAGAACATTAACTTAAGGGAGGGAGCTCAAGAATCTTCAATGTTCCTTTTAACAAGCCAAGTTAGACTCATACAATTTCAAACTCCTTAAATACAATTAAATTAAAATCAGGAAAAGTATTAATCAAACTTAAAACTGAATAATACGGTAGTAAATAGTTGCAGATACCTCCAATGCTGCTTGATAAACCAGTCTCTCATCATTTCCAGCATTCCTGTCTTCACCTACCATGGAACGGTATAAGGGATCGCTTGTACTAGCAAACTGGTTGGAGGAAATAGCTTTTCCATGCATGAGAGATGGAGGTAGAATCCTACTCCCACTGTTTTCATACATCATAACTTCATCATTCTTGCCCCAGCTAAACTGGTCTCGAAGATGACCCTTGCTGTTGGATACACTAGGCCCTGCTGAATGGTAAGAATTCCCATAAGCGTCACGAACTTGACTGCTGCCCACATTCTCTACTAAATTGTTTAATCTAGTACTGGGTGCAGATGGCTGGAGAGATGGTGGAAGGGTCCTCTTCAGAGCCTGTTGAGATGAAATTTTCTCATACTCAGCACCAGAAAGGTTAGCAATTCGGGAATTAACGGTCCAAGAATCACTCTCATTCCCATTAACTGTAGCATACTCAGAACCATCCACTTCAGCAATATGCTGATTTGGGGCCCTATTATTGTCACTAGAACCAGGTACTAAATAAGTATCAATATTTGAAGAGCTTCCATTTGAAGCATATGCTCTTTTAGGAGAAGCAACCTTTTGAGACTGTACACTGTAACCTGCAAATTTAAAAAATGACTGATTGATATATAGAATTAAGTAAGAAACCCAAAAATTTTCAGAATTTACAGGATTGGTCTGACTTGTACTGCTTGAATTTGGACCACGTGTAGAAGCCCATTGAGGAAGAATCCTTGGATTGGCAGATCCCCTACCGTCTGTTTCCCAACTTTCCAAATCATCATCAGATGAACTGATATCTATATAATCCATCACGGGCATGGACTTTTAATGGTGACTTTCCTTTTCCTCAACCAATTTTGAAAGAAAATTATTAAAAGATTTGCCAATCTGCAATTCAGAAGCATACTCAACATCTCATGATACTGCAAGATAAATAACTAGTCTAACTAGAGCAATATCTTTTACCAATTTATTAGAAAGTATCTTTTAACTCACCAGTTCTGCAGTGTCTTGAAATTCAACAGGAAACCCAACCACCTAAAAGAAAGAAACGTCTCCATGCTGAACAAATGAAATCACAAAGATGATCCACATGATCAGGCATCCGAATGAATCACACCCCCACTTCCATAAAAATAAAAACAAAAAAATGGATTAATGAGCAAGCCAGTTCTAGAACAAATAAATATACCCAGAAACAAACAAAAAGAATCTAATAAAAAATAAACTACAAATATTAATGCATGGTTCGGATTTCATTCTGAAAGTCCATTACACTCTATCCAAATGGTAAGGTTTCATAGCACAAAAGAAAGGGTGCAACATTAACCTTGTTAAATAATGCCTAATCACAAAAAGTGGTTATAAATTCCGTGTATTCATATACCAATGAATACTGCATATGCAAAAAGAACCACTGTTCGTAAAATTGCACTTAAAGTATGAAACTCAAAGCTCCACAGCTGAAGCGTTTTAGACAGATAATACAAAGTGCATTTTCAAAAGTGCACTTTTGCCCTTTTTATTTTGTGTTTAGAGAGATATATAACTTACTAAAATATATAGTTAGATCTTAATACAATTAATATGTACCCCTGATTGGTTATGTAAAAACCAATGCTATGGTGTGATACAGTACACATAAGCCAATTTCTCATTACTTATCAATGATTCAACATAATAAGTTCTAAAAGAAGAGCCCCCCCCAAAAAAATATATATATCTACAGGACCACACAGCACCATTCCCAACTCATCTACTATGTTTAAATTTTATATGATTAGTTAATCACTTGATTGTCATATTATTCCTTAATACTTTTCTTTCAAATTAACTACAGAGAATTTTTTAAGAAATTGAACTAGCCTATGTAGGATTTAAATCAACAAACTTTATGCAATTGTATAAGACTAACCATTTGAGTTAATAGGCCAAATATAGTAATCTTTTTATTTCTTAAACTTACTTATATTACATATTATAGATCCTTTTATTAGAAATTATTATACAGTATTTTTCAAAAATGTCTTTTGCTTCAATCAAGCACACGGTTGCAATTTGGTAAATTGGTGTTGTTTGTGCCAAGGTAATGGGGGAACAATGGAACATCTTTTAATCCATTGTGATGTTGCTTATGCTTAATGGGTAGATGTTTTTTAGATGTTTGGGATTCAGTGGGTCTTGACAGGGAATGTTGCTTCTTTGCTATTCAGCTGGAGAAATTGGTTCTGCAAATAGGGTTCAGATATTAGGAACATGGTGCCAGCTTGTTTGATGCGGTTTGTTTGGAAGAAGTGGATTCATACTTTTGAAGATAGGGACAGCACCTTGGATCAATCAAAAGATTTGTTTGTTCGTACTCTGATTGATCTCTGATTTGGGTTTTCACACATTGTTCATCTATTTTAGAGTTTCAAGTTTCTCTTAGATTTTTATTTTGAGTTATCTGTACTTTTTGTCACTTTATGTTCTTTATCATGAACATAAAGTTTTTTTCGATCACTAATAATACTACTTTACTCATCAAACACATGCTTGCAATTTACGCCTAGGCTCTATGAGGCCTTTGCAAAGTGCACCTCACACTTTCACCAACACTCGTCAATACATTACTGTGCATGAAACCCAAAATATGATTCAAACTACAAGTTAGACAATACACTACTATGCATAGATTAAGAAAGGATTCAACTGGTCATTGCCATTTAACGGACTAAACTGCTAACAATTGGAGACCCACTCTCGTAAATCCAACCATATTCTACTTGAAAAACTCGAATCCCCTGAGTTTCCTAGACATCATAATCCACATCATGATGGGTAATTAATAAAATTGAGTAATCAAGCACACACATCCAAACACAAAAATCACCACAAACTTGCAAGCGATCTCTTATACATTCAAGAAAGTGGCACCATCTTAGTCAACGAAAAATTGGAAAATACAAATCAAATTTAACCTCCCCTAAAAAAAGGCAGCAAATTTCGTAGACAAAGCGACCAAGGGCTAAAGAAAGAGTGCTAAGGACCATCATTCTAGCTCTACACAAGATTACAGCGAAACCCAGAAGAAAAAAACGAAAACCCACAAGAAAAAATTCAAAAAATTTAAAACTTTGAGACGGACATTTAGGTATTACTAAGTGATAAATAGTGTAATTGTATAAAAAGGCAGAGAAAAAAAGAGAAACATGAAGTGATTAAGTAGTAATTGAAAATTGAAGGAAGTGAAAGAGGAGAGTCAAAACCCTACCTGTAAATTGAAATAGCCGATCCTCATTTGGCCTTGTCAACTGCTCATAGGGTTTGCAGAGTCAGCGAATCAGAGACGCGGAGTCACTCAACGGTAGCGTTTGAAACAAGGAAAGGAAGAAGAAGTAAGGAAGGAGGAGGAGAGATCTCCTATAATTCAATTCCGAGGTTACCAAAAAATAATTAAATCAAAGTTTAAAGGGTCTATTCATAAATAAATACCATAATAATAATATTCGAATATTTAATTTATTTAAAACGATGACTTTTTTTCTTTTTCTTTTTTTGTTTTTGCCAATCGACAACAAGTTACAACTTACATTAGAATTTCAAGACTTTTAAGGTTAGTAGTTTGGTCTGCAGTTAAATGGTACCACACTGCCACTGCATGATTCCCATTCTCTCGTGGATATTGGGCCTGAGAAAACGACGCAATTTAATTTTAGACCCAGATAATCATAATTGAGTCCAACCCAAGTAACTCTTGTTTTGCTTGAGTTTCCTTGTTCAAGCTACAACTCATTGGACGTAATGTACAATGCCTAGCATATTTTATAGAGTTTTGCCCAATGGCTACAGTTAACTCTGGTACAAAAACTAGCTGTAACATCATGTCTATACTTGAATTACACTTACAAATAAGCATATAGTTAAATGAGTATTCAAATTTTATTTAATGTTTGTATATTTTAAAATATAAAATAACCACTAATAAAATAAATATAGGTTTATTTGAAACAAATGAAAGAAAAAAAAAATTTATTTAAATTGTTATCCATGAAATTCTCAATTTTAGTTTGTCCAATCGCTGTTTGTATTATTATAATAATAATATAAGAAAAATTAATCAATGATGGTGATTTTTTTAAAGATTTATTAATTTTGATTCTATAATTTTCTCACCTTTTTTTTTATACAAGATATAATTTTTACTCTAACCTAATCTAAGTGTATATGTGTGTGAAACTTCCTCCTAGAGACTTGAACCCCGACCCTTACCCCCCGCTCCCTTAGTGACCATCGCAATAAGGGTGTGCAGTGGTATAATTAATAAAATTAAACACACAAAATAATTAAGAAAATTAAATTAGACTTTTCAAGTTTTGTAGAGTAATAAATAGTTGCACCATCATTCTCTTATCTTGGATTATGTATTTTGATAACTCGCCTGTGGACTTATATTTGCTTTTATTTTATGATTTTATGATTCTATGAGTTTGTATTGTGAGAGGCGTGGTCCTCTAAATTTTGATATTATTGATTTTGTTCGTTAATTTTGTCCAGAATTACCAAAAAATAATAATAATAGTTGCATCAAAATTAATAAAATTGGATATTTAATTGAATTTTCTCTTAACTTCGACTATATATATATATATATATATTGGGGAAGTGGATTTAAAATTATAAATAGTATTGGGCCTACCAAAGGGGTCGGCCCAGTACCTGGAGGAAATGAAGGATCACAAGCCCAGTAAGCTGAAGTCATTATCTTGGGTGATAATTCGGTGCTCACTGACCGAGACCCGTGAAGCACTTCTCCCCGGATAAAAATTAACAGAGATCTCATTATTCTCGGCACATCCGTAGAAGATTTATGATCATCAGACTTCCGAGGATCTAAAAGTAAGCTTTTGGATAAGGTAACGGTCACCTTCACATTAATTAGGATCCACCTGCTTGGCATAATCACATTAATTGTTGAATGATTGGCCTAAACAGTGCTTTAAGCGCCAAAAGTTCATCTTCACCATTAAAAGAAGGGTATAAATGTTTGATGGAACAAATATCTCACCAGTTAAAGGAGACAACACATTCTAGAAAAGAGAGAAAATGTAGAGTATAAAGGGAGACATCATACATGATTAAGGGGGTAGAAAATTTCGGGTGAAAAGAAAGAGCATAGGACTAGAGAGTGTCCGTATGCTTGTTCTTGGGCACCTTTTTCCCTAAGCAAGTTCTTAATTTTGTGTTCTCAATCAGTATTCTATTGATATTTCAAATTCAATATTCTTGTTCAAATCTCCTGTCGTAGAATTATCGTAACCCATCCTATATAAATTATTTGTTACGTAAGAAACTGAAATCTGAGCCTCGCATGTATAAGTTTTGCTCATTATATGGGCTACATTTAACAATGCTTGTAATAGTTTTTTACAGTCAAATAACAAATTTGGTTTGGCCTCTACAAAAAGGAAACTCACTAATGTCTTTGGTTTGGATTTGGTGATAAACAACCATCATCATAAAACATATCTCATTAATTTCAAATCCAATAATATCTATAAAAAAATTACATATTAATAATTAGCTCAACATTTATACCCATATAATTATGGATTCTAAAAAAAATTTAATGTATATAATTATATACTGTAATACATATGCAATTAGTTAACAGTACTCAGTACTCAGATTCTCTAAAAACCAAAAAGTTAGATGACTCAAACGACAACATTACCTCTTAGGGGATGGTATAAATTGAACACTGATGGATCTTCCTTAGGAAATTCGGGTGCTGCTGGAGGTGGGGGAGTAATCAGAGATGCTTCAAGTGCTTGGATTCGAGCCTTTTCTATAAATATAGGCTCAACTACCAGCTTTCTTGCTGAATTATGGGCTCTAAGAGATGGGCTTATCATGTGTAAAGAATTGCAATTGCATGCAGTTGAAGTAGAATTAGATGCTCGTGTAGTTTCTGACTTGATGAATCATAATGGAGGCTCTAATGAAGTAAACTCCTCCCTTGTGGCTGATTGCAGGCTTCTCATTGCTCAGATGCCCTAGGTGAAGGTGAATCATTGCTATAGGGAAGCTAATAGCTGTGCAGATGATTTGGCTAGGCTAGGAACTAAGCATGATGATGATATATTGTATTATAACTCCCCTCCCCTAGTATTTTGAATATTTTTCTTTCAGACATGTATGGCCATGAGTCTGTCAGGTTGTGCCCTGCCACTAATGGTTCTGGTTTTCCTTTCTAGTTGAATGAAATTATCCAGTTTACCAAAAAACAAAAAAAAAAAAAAAGCAACACCAAATCAAGCAAAATGATGTCGTGCTATTAAGTGACAAGGGAAACGATGCCGTATAAAAAACAACACAATAAGCTTTGGATTCTTTCCTTTATGGTGTTGTTTACATAAGTGAAGATATATAAAATTAATGGACCATGTGTTCAATGGTTATTGGTCATCGTATTAAGTGGAGTTAGTTATTACTGTAACAAAAATTTCCAACAATTATAGTTATAGTACTGAGTCAGTTGAGGCTTAATTCTTCACTATATATGTATTTGTGATTGAGTAATCATAAATCAATGAAATTCAGTCTACCTTTCCTATTTTAGAATTACTCTAAAATCTCTCCTATATTTTCTCACATTTTCCCTCTCGTTCTTGCCCTAATTTCACTTTTCACACTATGTGGGAAATTTATTATTAAAGTTTTCATTGTCATTATTTTTTGTTTGCAACAATTAAAACTAACATAGACACTAGGTATCACATTAGTGTAACACAATCCATTTCAATCTAACCCATAAAATTTTTAGTGACACATTACATACACAAGATTCTCTTTAATAGGTCCAACTTTACTTCATTTAAAAAAAATAAAATACACGTATTTCTCTTTTGTTTTTCAGGATGCTTTATCCATTGCATAATAAAATACATGTATTTCTCATCAAAAAAAAAAAAAAAAGACTAAAAATATCAAACCATGGTAGTTTGACCCTCAGAATTGAGTAACGCTAGAAATAATACAACTTTAAATACATAGGTTTTACAAATATGTGTCATTAATTACAAAAAATAATTTAAATAAGAAAATGTTAGAAATACTATAAATTTTACTTCAAATCCTTTACAAATTTATGTGACAATTAATATGATTTGTGGACGTTAACAACCTATTAATTGCATTTTTAAATTACTTTTTGTGATTGGTGATACATTTTTATATGCCTCATGTTGTAAAATTTATAATATCTTTAATATCATTCATTCAAATACTTGTTTATTATCTTCTTGATCTGTCACTAATCAGATTCATTGCCATATCGTTTGTAAGTTTTTTGTAGTAATTTTTATTTTTTATTTTTTTTTTTTATAACTTTAGCATTTCTTCAACCAAAAAAAGAAAAGGAAAAAGACAAGCTTTCCTAAGTCATCTCTGCCCACTATTGCAACAGAAATTTCCTCTTCCCTTATTGCTGCATCAAAGTTTAACTTTATTCAATTGTTTGAAGGAAGCTGCCAAATATCAATTTTTGGTGGTCTTCTTGGTAATTCACTCCAAGCTTGTTTATGCTCCTCAAAGACACACCTTATTTGTCTAACAAGCTCAATTGGATTGCTTTTAGATCCCTCCACTTAGCTTTGTTCCTGGGAAACCATATCTGATCACAAATAAGTAAGGCGCATGGTTGAAAGTCTTTGGCAGATTCATCATCCAGCCCCAAATTAGTTTTTGGGTTGAGAATAATCTTAACCCAATCGAGAATAGATATATTTGACAAATTAGTCAAGTTTATAGGCCATCATCCAGATTTGTGCAACCCAGTCACACTGAAGAACAAATGCTCTAAAGATTCTGGAGCATAATCTTGACCCTTATTGACTTGCTAATCGGAATATTGACCAGAATTATTCACATGCACCTTAATCTTGCTTTCACATTGGCCAAATATGCTTTGGCACTACATGTGGAATTTACATGTTACAAGTGTGATTAAAAAGGCACTTAATGCGTGCACATGTTTTGTTTGATAATTAAAAAAAAAAAAAAAAAGGAGAAAGCAGATAATAAATGATAGTTAATGTACCAATTCCAAATTTTGAAACAAGTGTCACATAGCTCTGTGATACAATCATGCAATTGAAAAAAAGAAAAGAAAAGTTATACAGACAAATTAAACAAAGTTTGTACACAAATCACAATGTACAGTGTACAGGTGAACACAAGACATGAGCTAATCACAAAGTAGACAGTGTGAAACATAGGTCCCTCAATCTTGAGTAACGGGTAATGACTAGCAGTAGCACTGAGTTGCGCATCCTTATCAGTGGCATTTTTTGCTAGCTTCATAGTTGAACCATACCTGTTTCATCATGCATGGCCATGTCCTCTTCTACTAGGAGTTAAAATGTACTTCTTTCGAACAAAGCTGCCGTTAGAAGCAAACAAATGTGGCTGATCCGTAAGTTTGTTTTTGCTTCTAACAACCAAAGAACACTTATGAGTTACAGGACTGCTATGAACAAGAATTCACTAAAAGAAAAAAGTGAGACTATAAAGAAATTATCTCTTAGATGACAATACTTAATGCCAAATTGTGATTAATTACGTATAAAGTAGAATATAAAAAATATGATAAAATTTAACAATGTACAAAAATACCATATTATTTAAAATTTTATATAACATTACATTGGATACTCATTAGATTTAATTTTAATTTGCATAGTGAAATATATCTATTTTAAATGAGAAATGCCTTAAAAGTTAAAACTGTAAAACATTTTAATATGACATTAAAAAAAAAATGCTAGAAACTCAGGCTCGTTTGATAAAAGATTTATAGTAACGTTGTTTGTATTTTTTGAAAATATATTGGTGAAAAAGTGTGTAAAAATACGTATAATGTTATTTAAATATTGAAAACTGTTGTTTAAACAACGATAACTGTGTTTTTAACACCAAACATAATATGTATGTAATTGTAAAAAAGAACATGAAAATCAGAGAAAATGACTATGTCTCTAGTGTATTACCCATTTGGTAACAGTGTTTAAACACTATAACACGTATTTTCATACACTTTTTCACCTACACGTATTTTCATAAAATTTAAGGACATGTTTGTTACATATGTTTAAACACATATTTTTAGTTTTTAAACAACATTACACGTATTTCTACACATTTTTTTACCCACATATATTTCCAAAAAATATAAACAACGTTACTAGAACAACATTATCAAACGGGAAATAACCAAAAAATACAAATAACGTTACTAGAATAACATTACCAAATAGACTCTAAATAACATTACTAGAACAATTTAAATAACGTATATCCTAAGTTTTTCTTATTTGAAAAAAAAAATTATAAAGAATGGAGGTAGAAAAAAAACAAAGAAGCCAAAAGAAGAGAAGTAGTGCAGGCAACACATGTATCATCTCATCTGTCCGTCAAACTCAAAAGCTAATCCATCTATCCAATCAATGCATGTTTGATGGTATCTAATAGTGCTTTCAAAGTTCTCCTAATAATCTTCTTGTTTTTTTGACTTGTTAAAACAAACTTCTTCAACAAGGAGAATAACAAAGAACAGAGAAAAAGTCCTTGGCAATATCTTTGTCCAGTTATTAGTAGGAGCAGTAACGTGGTACTATTCTTCTCTCTCTCTCTCTGTGTTACCCATGTGGCCATGTGACAGTTGTGAGTTGTGACCCCCCCTTCCCTTCCCTCGTATACCCTTTGAGACAGACAGCGCCGTAGACTTCTCAAGAGCGACAACACAATACATGGAGAGAGGAAATACATATAAAAAAAAGTCTGTCTCAATTGCTGCCACACGCTCACACAAACACACGCTCTCAGCTTTCAGTTTCAACTTCACCAACCCCCATAAAAAAAAGGCACACTTTTTAACTTTTAAACCCTTGCTCTCCAAGCTATTACCATACTCACTCACTGCATGATAAGACCACCCCCACTGTACTCATCCAGCGCTTTGGTTGCTTTTCTTGCATTGTGCGTTTGGGTCAAAGGGAGTAGTGTGAAAGGAAAAAAAAAATGTGTGTGATCGAGTTTTGCTTTGATCCACATGTGGTGGTTCTGCGCGGGAAGAGGAAACTGAGAAGCTTGTTTTGGAGGGTTAGAGCTGAAGTCAGGAGACAAGTGAAGAGCCGGGCCATGAAGCAGAAGAAGTTCAGCTTCAACTATGACCCCTTTAGTTATGCTCTCAACTTTGATAATGGCAATTTTGGGTTTTTCTGTTAATCATCAATGTCTACTAGAAATTAGTACTACTAGATTAATGAACTAGCAGTAGCAAAATGATGTTTAAGAAGAAGAAAAAAGGATTTTGCTCTTTTCTTCTTCGTCTTTTTGTTTTGTTTTTGTTTTTGTTTTTGTTCCCCTTCTGTTGAGATCTTAGTCCACCATTTGATGTCATAGACTCACAGCCAGACAATATATGCAACTAGAGCTCAAATTTCAAGTTGGAAGAATTTCATAGGTTTTTCTTTCTTTTTCAAACTAACATATGAAAGTCTGTTATTCTCTTCTTTATACAACGGTGAACTTCTAATAATCCTTAAAACTTTAGAGTTAATACTCTCAAGTCTCATTCTTTTCAAGTCTACGGCAGCAAATTAACCATGTGAAGAGGAGAGCTTGTAACTTGTTGGTTGAATTTGCACTTATAAAAATAAGAAGCAACATTTGTGATCGTTTTGCTCTTGTATGATGCTCCATGGTTTGTACTTTGTAGTTTCCCTCCCCATGTATTGATCTTTCCAACATTGTTCAATACGCATATCATGGAAGATGTTATTCTTTCTGCTAATTATAGTCAAGGAAGACAAGGTTCAGAACTCGGTCCATACTTGTGGTGCTATTATTTCATAATTGCTGGAATTTTATTGTTTCTTCATTTTCTGTTTGATTTTGTTTTCTTTCATTCTTTCTGCTGCTTCTTTCTGTTCAAGAATGGCAGTGTTATGGTGGTCTAGTCCAAACTGAGTCGCTGACCTTTATGCTCGTGAGAATAATTTCAAGCAATCTCATAAAACAATATCGCATAAAAATATGAACTTGGTAGAAAAGTAAAAACCTTTTTAAGATTTTTTTTTTGAGAAAGAAGAAACCCACATGACAATATGGAAAAATTCATTATAATAAAATAGTTTAAAACTTTCTTCTCAAGATTATGCTCAATGCTTTATACATCATAATTTTTACAGTTTTCTCACCATACTAATTGCATTTTAATTTTTAAAAATTATGCATTTTTTTAGTAGTTTCATATTATCATAGGGTTTACTGTTTAGGCCCTACGCCCCAACATTCTGCACAAAAAAGAAAAAAGAAATTGACCAGATTTATCCCAATTCCTAACTATTTAATTATTTTTGACCCAAATGGTTGAACAGTGTTTAGCTTCCCTTCCTACTGCACGTGGCCGAAAGAACACCTTGAAACACTGAAACCTCTGTCCACACCATGCTCAAGACTCTGCCATTAGATTTTCTGGCAGATCCGATAATCGAACTATTTTAAGCCTCTGTTTGGCCCGCCTCTCCCGCCCGTCTCTTTATTGAGCCCAGCCCAGAGACCCTTTTTCTTTTTGTTGGCATTATTTTAATAAAATATGTGACCTTGAAAATGCAACCAAAGAATTCATTTTCTTTTGTTTGGCCGAATATCTCAATGTTTTCGGTCTTAAAAATTTTAAGCGTTCTATCTTTAATCTCAAAAAAAAAAAAAAAAAAAAAAAAAAAAAAAATGTGAGTGTTATTGGTCATTAAAGTTTCTAGAATAGGTACTAGTAGACCAAAATAGTTTCTCAATGTTCTTTCCTTTATGGTCTTAAAAAGTTTCAAGGAAATATTATTGAACATGTCTGTTTGGATTTTTTTGTTTCATTACTCATCAACTATTACTCATCACTTAAAATACCCCCAACTCCCTACACCACACCTGTTTGGATATTGTTTTAAGTTTTCATCACTTAAGTATTTCAACCTTTTTGTGGGACTCATACCTGAGCTGAGTGTCAGACCCATTTATTTTTTCTAATTTTTTATTCTTTCTTTCTTTTTGACTCTGCACAACGGTGCTTCTTCTCTCTTCTCTGATCAAGCTTCTTCTCTCTTCTTAGCCATTACTCCAACAACCTCCTTTATCCGAAACCGAGGCACTCTTCGGAAAAAACCTAGAAAAAACCTAACTCAAACCGAACTCAAACCCAGAAAAAACCAAACTCAGACCGAACTCAACACCGAACTCAGACCCAGAAAAAACCCAGACTCAAACCGGCAAGCAACCCAACTTCGCCCTTAAATCCCAGCTCCGCCACCTCAATCTCCAAAACAGCAATGTCGTCAAAACCTCCGCCCTCCCAAATCCAATCACAGCCGCCCATCACGATCTCACCCCGAAGATGATCCACTAGTACAGCCGCCACCTCTTGCTCCCGTCGTTCGGAGTCAAAGCCCAGTCAAACCTCATTAACTCCTCCATCCTAGTCAACGAAGCCAACAGATAGGCTCCCCAGCCCTCCTCTACCTCGCCGCTTGCGGCGTTGGCCGATTAGGCATTGAGGACCACGACATCGTCGAGCTCAACAATATGCACAAGGTTCTGTGATTAAGAAAAAAAAAAAAAAAAAAAAAAGCGCCTGAGACCATCAAAGAAAAAAAAAGAATTGAAGGCAACGAAGACTAGAGGAAGGAGAGAAAAAAGAAAGAAAAGTGGAGAAGAAAGCAGCACCTGAGACCATCAAAAGCAACGCTCACGTGTGTTGCTTTGTTAGTGGGTCCCTCCATGTAGTGTTATTTACAGAAATGCTATTGAAAACAGAGATATGAAAACTGAAAACAGTCAAAATGTGTTTTTAGTTTCCATAACTCATCACTCAAAAATCAAAGAATTGAGTGATGGAAACAAAAACTGGAAACAACTGAAAACAAAATCCAAACAACCTTCATAACTTGTTTCTATCATAGGTCCCACAATTTTTGAGTTATGAGTTATGAAAACAGAATTATGAATTATGAAAATCAGAAATCCAAACACCCCCTAAAGTTTATAAAATAAGTACTAGTAGTCTAGTAGTCCTCTTAATTTTTATTTTTTATTTTTATTAAAAATCACATTTTACAATTTACATGCTAGAACTAGGAAGACTTGTATTTATTTATTTATTTTTGGTAGAAGATTTGTATTTATTTTGATAATTCCCAAATCAAACATGCTTGTAACAGGTCTTTCCCAAATCAATTTATCCCTAAGTTGAAATATGAAAGAAAGACAGAATACGTCTAAGCTTTGACCCCCACGCAATGCCTTCCTCATTCCCACGCGACGTTATCTTCCTTTTGTCGTCCTCTCGTGTGCATCAATAAGAGAATAATCACAATATCCTAATGTTTTGGATTTGTTTTTGTAAAAATAAGTAATGTTATGGATTGTATGATTCTGAAATCAAATCCTAAGAGGTCCACAGAGTCCATTGTTTATTAGCTCTAAGAAAATAAGAAGAGATTTATTACAACTTTCCAACACATAGCGTATATTATTAATGTTTTTTTTTTTTTTTTTTTTTTGTAGAGGTAAAGTTTCAATTTATGGTGTCTGCTTTTGATGTTGTCCTTCATCATCAGACTAAGATACCAATTGGTTTTTTATATAGACAGAAATAAAATCTTAGATCTCTTATTTGAGGATAAGAGATTTTACTAATTGAGTTAATTATAATTGATATTATTAATACATATTACTTAAGAGTTTATTTTCCTCCAATGAAGGTATGTTATCTTTATGTTTGAGTAAGAAAGAAGTTATACAAATATTAGAGGTCTAAACCACAAAATACAAAGAGAGGATCCCTAAACTTAAGGGGGTGTTTGGTTTGTGTTTTCAAACAACCATTTTTAGTTTTTAAACAACATTACACGTATTTCTATATATTTTTTTACTCACACTTATTTCTATAAATGTTCTCAAACAACAATTTTTAGTTTTTAAATACGTGTACCAAACGAGCTCTAAACAGTTGGACTTTTTTTTTTTTTTTGAGAGATAGAAGCAGCTGGACTTCATTTAAAAAAAGAAAAAGAAGAAAAAACTCAAAAAAGAAAAGAAAAAAGAAGGCATCATTGTCTTCTAGTGACGTGTTAATTAGGCCTCCTCGTGCTTGAGTTGTACCATGTCCATCATCCAACACAACAACCGCCTTTGCCTTCTTTGGTTGGGTGGGTTAGGAGTTAGGAGACAAGTTTTTTTAAGGATAGGGTATCCATAATTTGAAGGGCTTAGGTTATGAACTTACGATAGAAGTTAGAAGATGCAATCATGCAAAGACTGTTGCTATGTTTTTTTTTTTTTTTGCTGAATAAGACTGTTGCTATGTTGCGCTTAATGGATTTTGCCTTTGATGTGGGAGTCCAGTCTTCATTGTTGTAGGTGACTCTATAATAAGTTATATCTATATTTGTTGCTTTATCAACCTCGATTAGAAATTGTTCCATCTGATTAAAGAGGCAAAGGTGAAACGTAAACGGGTTTAGGAACATTGCATCGCTTCTTCTTCTTAAAAAAATGTCTCATTTTGATAATATTAGTGGGCGTGTTGTAAATAGAGCTCTTTTAAAAAAAAAAAATAATAATAATAATAAATAGAGCCCATTTTGATAACATTGAGTCCAAAAATCCCCTTTGATATGATCAGACTGACAATAACATTCATATAATCACGACTCATATATGCGTTTTCGACTTGGGTCAAAAAGTGCCCGTTTGGTTCCACTTTTTCAGTCCAAAACGGGCGTTTTCAAAAAAGCTAAGCCCATATTTGCGTTTGGTAAGTTCAAAACGCAACTTTTTTATAAAAGTTGCGTTTTGAACTTTTAGAAAAACTGAAGAGAAAACGCGGAACAAAAATGGACCGAGAGCAGTCCATAAATCAAAACGCGCACAGCACGTTTTGTTATATTACCGTTGCAATATTAAAAATACCGAAATACCCATCACTTAGTTCTTCCTCTTCGTCTTCCTCTGCTTCTTCACCGGTCTATCCCCACACTCAACAAAACCCATTTCAACCTTTCATATTCCGAACACAGAATCAACAAAACCAAACCAAAAATAACTCAAAATCAACACAAAAACAACTTAAAATTAACTCAAATCCCATCGGAAAACCCATCCCAAACCCAACTCAAAATCAACCCAAAATCCATAGAAAAAAAAAAACCCAAAATCCTTATGTTTCAATCATCTTCATCTTCATCATCATCATCATCATCTTCTTCTTCTCTGGAGTGTGAAAAAAAAAAAAGAACAAAGAAGGAAAGACAAAATAAGGAAATAAAGAAAAATGACGAAAAAAGAGATGCAGAGATGCAGAGACTTCATCATCATCATCATCATCATCTTCATCTTCTTCATCATCATCTTCTTCATCATCATCATTAGCTTCGAAGTGTCAAAAAAAAAAAAAGAGATGCAGAGAACGTTGAGCCAGCTTGAGGAATGAGAGAGGGGTTTGAACAAAATGGAACATTCTGGAGTGGTGTGGAGTAAGTGGAAAGGAAAAGTAAGGAAATAAATAAAAAAAAAGGTAGGGGCACGTGTGTGGAGGAAGTGGCAGGGAAAGGGAGGAAAAAAGAAAATAAAGAAAAAAAATGAAGGGTATGTGTGTGGATGAGAAAAAAAGGGAAAAAAAAGAAGAAAATATGGATAAAAAAATAAAATAAAATAAGGGAAACATAAAATAAAGAATAAGAAATTAAAATTGAGAAAAAATTTTACAATATTTTTACAATATTTTCACAATAAATCTTAAGTGGTATGTTATATTAGTTAATATTGGTGAGAAAAAAAATAATTTGTTTAGAAATTGAAAAAAATAATTATAATAGTACATTCAAATTAAAATCAGTATAAATTATCACAATACTTTCACAATAAATCTTAAGTGGTAGGTTATTATTAGCTAATATTGGTGAGAAAAAAAATAATTTCACAATATTGATTTAAGTATAAAATAAACTCTCTTATATACATTGTCCTTTTTGGTAATTTATCTTTCAAACTACCACTTTTATAAGTGTTAGCCAAACACTCAACTTTTTTAAAAAGCACTTTTTAACAGTTTTTACCAAACACTCAGCTTTTTGAAAAAGCACTTTTTCATTATGCACTTTTTGAAAACTCCACTTTTTCATTATGCACTTTTTCAAAAAGCTGAACCAAACGCAGCATTTACTCTACAAATGCCTAATCCAGACGCACGTTTAGTAAAAATTTGAGTTATAGGGTGTGTAAGCATACCCCTAAGTGAATGGGGAGGGGGTATTTATACTACCTTTGAGTCTTTGACATATATAGATCTTGGTAATCATCATGATTGCCACACTGTTTTTGTTAGTTTTGGTGGGTTATTCATGCTCTGATCAGTTGATGGCCTACGCGCTCCTCCCAATTGGTTAAGAACTAAGTTGGGGATTGGTTACATGCATTTAATGCAGAGGGAATGGTAGATGGTGGTAGATGGAGAAATGAATGCAAAAAATAAGTTGAAATGGGCTCTAGTATAGCTTTTGTTTTTTGGGACAAAAAAAAAAAAAAAAAAAATTTATAAGGCCTTTAAATTGGGCCTGAAGCTTGTAAATGAAACGACAATCTGATGGAAACAAAGTGCGCCTGGATCAAACTTAAAATGAAAGAAAAAAAGAAAAAAGAAAAAAACAAAGAAGAAGAATGAAACAAAATTTGGGCCCATACTATACTATACTGTTATAAATGTTTTCGGAGGCAGCCCAGGTTTAAAGGAGTCTTTGCGGAGCCCAACTAAAATTGAAATCTAAAAAGCCGAGACGGACGGTGGAGATTGAAATCTGTGTGAAAATAATAAAATAGAGGAGGCGCGCGCGGGGTATGTGAAAGTGAAAAACAAAACTCAAAACTCAAAACTGAAAAAAAGAATAAAATTGAAAATGGCGGGGGGCACTAAAAAATGTTCCCTCCCCTTTGCTCTTTTTAATTCTATAATATATAGTTTCGATCTAAGTAAGAGTAACACATTCATACCACTTACTTGCTTTTCTTCCCAATTTAAAATCAAATCAAAACTCTACCACTTTGCTCTCTCTCTCTTTGTGTGAAAGAAGGAAATGGCGGGTGGAGGAGTTAAAGGGAGGAAGAGAGTGGAGGCGTCATCGGAGGATGCCGCTTCTACTACTTCTCTCCTTAGAGCCAGAGACGGCAGCGCTTTTGCTCGTTGGTACTATTTTTTACTTCTCTTACTCTTTACTCTTACTTAGGGTTTGTAATTCTAATGCTAATTATTACTCATTTTGTTATCCATCTCCATCTTTAATTTGCTAATTAAATCGTTTCTGTTAATAGACAGACGTTTTTTGTGTGTGTTTGTTTTACAGTTAATTTTAATTTTAATTTTAATTATGGTGCTTGTAAATCTGATTGATTGAAAATGAAATGAAATATTAATATTAATGGAATTGCAGTGAAGAGTGCAAGAAGGATGTTCCAGTGGCACTGATTAGCATGCACTGTTGCAGCCTTGATGCTAGAATCAAACTGAATCTCGGTCCGTTTCTTTCTCTTTTCTTAATCAATGTATTCCATTTTACAATTCTTCTGAAGAAGATAGTTAGTTTTTCTTAATTACTCCTATTATTTTTGGATTCAGAGGCTCAGATTGTGGAGAAGCCCAGTGACCCCCACAAGAAGAAGCCTACTACTACTACTACTACAGACAGGTACTCTTCTTCTCTTCCCTTTCTCTGTCAATGCAATCTTTTCTGGGTATAACACTGTTTTTTTTTTTTTTGGTTTTTGTTTGGCAGGAAGAAATCAAGTTCAACAGAGCCAAAGGCAAAGAAAGCAAAAACTGACAAGAAGTCTAAGGATCCAAATGCCCCCAAGCGCCCACAAACTGCCTTCTTTCTCTTCATGTATACTATCTCTCACTCTCTCTCTTGCACGTTTGGATTATCTTTCCGCGTGTGTGTGTGTGTGTGCTGAAATGTTTTCAATTTGTGTGTCAGGGATGACTTTAGGAAGACTTATAAAGAAGAAAATCCTGATTCTAAGGGTGGTAAAGAGGTACAAGTATATATTAATTACTGCCCTTGCTCTTTATTTTTTTATTTTTTGTTAGGTGATTAAACTTTGGACAGCTTATTCTAATCTTGTTGTTTGACTTACAATGAATTGTAGGTAGCAAAGGAGGGTGGTGAGAAGTGGAAATCTATGACTGATGAAGTAAGTTTCTTAAATTGCTCTTGTTTTGAATGTTGCTGGGTTATTTTGGATGTGGTTTCATGAATTTTTTCTTACTGGGCCCTTTTGGTTTTTAGGAGAAGAAGCCTTATATGGATAAGGCTGCTGAGTTGAAGGCAGAGTACGGGAAGGCCAAATTGGAGGCTAACAATGCTGAAGAAGATGAAGATGTAAGTTATTTTCTTCTTTAGCTCTGTATGTGTGTGTCCGGTTTTTACTTATTTTTACATGTTTATATTGTTCTTAATTTAATTTTGGGTTCTTTGGCTAATTATTTTGGTTTTCTTTTGATACATTGTGGTTTCTTTGTAATTTTTTAGGGTAATGGAGGTTCAGAGAAGGAAGTTGAAGAAATATCTGATGGAGAGTAGTGCAGATTGCTTCAAATTTTCATGTCTTATGCTTGAGGAAAAAGTTTTCTGCTAAATGCGTCTTGTAAAGTTTGGATGTAGTTACTACTTGGTTGTTTTGGATTTAGATGTTAGGTGTTGAGTTTCTTATGAGCAATATACAACTTCTTTGTAGAATTTTGAAATGTTGGTTACTAGCTTATGATTAGGCTTAATTCTCACTATTATGACTAATAATAGTTGTTTTGATGCCTCCCCCCCATCCCCCTTCTTTGATTTGTCTATTGATCTGTTTCATTGATCAAAACGTTTATGGTTGGGGTGTATTGAATGTGCATGACATAAATTTGATATGCATTGATGTGTTTGTAGTAAATTCCCTAGAATGGGTGAGAGTTATGATTATTGGTAGAGCTAATTTTAACAAAGGTTTATTTTGAAATGGTAAAGAACAACCTAGTGTTTGTAATACATGGAAATGTTTCCTGATACATGGAAACAATGTTTGCTTCATTAATACTAATAAGAAATGGTAAATTATTATTTCTATTAAGTGATAGTTACAATCAAATCTAAGAAGACTGACTGTTGCAGAAAGTAGAACCTATTCTGTTTTTTCTCTTGAATGATGATGCTCATATGGTATGAGCATGTCACTGGGCAGCAGGGTCAGCATCTCTCTGGCCCATCTAACCTTATTTCTTTCCCCTACAAGGAGGCAGGGGCTTGCCACATAAGCACAGATTGTGGGCATAAGCAACTGCAGGGAAGATGTTAAATGGCCTCCGTTGCGGTATCTCACCACACAATCTGTTTGCTCTGAAGTTTGCATGCTTTAGACTCTCAATCCCCAACAAGCTATTTGGGATTTTTCCTGTAAGCCCATTAATGGACAGATCGAGCCATTGAAGCTTTACCAATAAGCCTAAACCTGTAGGGATGGTGCCTGCAATATGGTTCCTGGAAATATCGAACTTTTCAAGTTCAACAAGGTTTGAAATTGAACTGGGGATTTGGCCTGCAATCTTGTTGCTTGCTACAATGAGTGCTTTCAACTTCAATCCCTCACTAAATTCAGGAATGCTGCCTGTAATCTGATTGCCTGATACATCTATGACCTCCAAAAAGCTGCCCGTTGGGTTATTTAGAATCCTTGAGAGAGACCCAGTTAGCTGATTTGAGCGTAGGTCTATAGAAGAGAGTCCATCTGGCAATCTGATTTCTGAAAGATCTGACCTCAAGTGGTTGTTTGAGAGATTGACATTCTGCAAAGTAGACATGTTTGCAAAGAAACTTTGAAGCCCATCTGTGAAATCATTGTCAGATAGGTCGATGGAGTTTAGGGCATCAGGTTTTGTAAATCTTGGAAGGGTTCCTCTGAGTTTACAACCTGCTAGATGGACATCTGAAAGTGGTTTGCTTCTGATCCAATCAGGAACTGCCCCTAAACTGAGGTTGTTGTATGACAGATCTATTGACAACAAAGAAGGAATGCCCCTGCTAAGAGTAAATGGCAAAGGATCTGAGAATCCATTCTGAGATATATTTAGGTACCAAAGGTTCTGTAGTCTTGAAATGGATATTGGAATATGACCTGTAAACCGATTAGCACTCAAATGAAGACGTCTAAGAGATTTTAGCTCCCCTATCTGGTCTGGGATTTTTCCAGTGAGTTGGTTATGGCTCAAGGACAAATCCTCCATGTTGGCCAAGTTGAAAAAGGAAATGGGTATTTGCCCTGATAATTGGTTATTGGATAAGTCGATGAAAGTAAAGTTTGGGTATTGGCCTTCATAATCTGGGATTAGCCCAGAGAGCAAATTGAAGCTAAGGTCCAAAGACTGCAGAGTATGTAAGTTTTTGAAAGTGGTGGGGATTGGACCAGTAAGAAAATTTCTAGCTAAATTTAATTGTTGAAGATTCCTGAGATTCCCTAAGTTTGGGGGAATCTGCCCCTTCAAACGGTTCCCACCAAGTGAGAGGGTCTGGAGTAAAGACAAATGACCTAAACTTGAAGGCATGTTCCCTTCAAGGTAATTGTCATCCAGGACCAGCTGGGTGAGGTGGGCTAGATTTGAGAAGGTCTCAGGAATTGAACCTCTAATTTGTTTCATCCCACTTATAACCATTACCTCCAAGAATTGTAAACTGGCCAGCGAAGGAGAGAGAGTGCCCTTCATGTAAACGCTACTGTCCCTATCCGGTCTCTGCAACACCAATCCAGTAACCCTCCCTGTAGCTGGATTGCATTGTACGCCCTCCCAGCCACCGTCACAGCAGTCGCTTCCTGTCCATGAAGAGAGACTATCAGTGGTGTCCTTCAGGATTCTGGCTTTGAAGCTGAGAAGAGCTGCTCTATCTGCTTCTGAGCAAACTGGGGTTTGTGATTGTGAGGTTGTTTGAGGTAGGGACTCCGAGAACATATCAAAGAATGAAAGTACCAGCAAGATACAGAAAACCCATCTCAGGCTTTGCATTTTGGAAGGTGGGTCTTTGTGTTTGATTAGATCAGGAAATTGCTGAAAAATATACACTTAAACTTGGGATCTGGCTGGGAGACACTGAAGGGGAAAAAAATTGTATTCTATAATGAAAAAAGTGATAAAAGTTGTAAAGCAGACATGAGTTTATTCTATTCCTTCACGTAGAAAGGAAGGTATAATGATGAAAAAGATAGTAGAAAACCTGAAAGTGTGACTGACAATTATAATTTGGTTGGAGCTCTGCAAAGACTGAACAATGTCCCTCTTATTTATAGGAAACAAAAAAGAAAAATGCTTTTTTTACGAAAGGAAATACATTTTTTTGTTGGGGGTGGGTGGTAAAATCAATTTAAAGACAGTCACATGGAATTTTGTGACCGTTGGATGGCTCACGAGGGTCCTAAAAACATTTGAACGTTGGAGCGCACTAGATTCAAATTCTACTTTCTTTTTAGAAATCAACCTCATTTTGCTACTCAACAAGTTTCACGCTTTAGCCATATCCTCAATTCTTATAGCTTGGATGGGAGAGCAATGCTGCACCTTAAATGATGCTGCCTAGTTCTTCATTTTCTTTGAAAAGGCCTTGGACTTGAAAAGTGCAAACATGTAAAGCTAATCAATTCCAATGGCTAACTTGTTGGAAGATAAACACTAAACATCACCTTGTCAACAAATGTAACCGTTTATTCTGCTTTTTAAATTATGCAATTGAAACTGTGTGATGACCAAAGGAATGGTTTAGATTGATTGGCAGTACAACTGTGCTAAATGGTGAAACCACCACCTTACATTTTCCTCCATCTCCAGGAGTGGATATATATATGATTAAGGACTTTTTCCTAATTTGGAAGCTAGCTTGCTTTTCTGATTTTTCTGGTTAAAAGTGGATTCATTTGTCTTAAATTGCAGAACGTTACTTGACTTTATAGTAATTTTCAGCTTCCACTTTTTCTTCCTTGGTTGCTATGGTCGAATGTAAACGTATCAAAACATAATTCAGAAAGTGCGGTTGTGTGGTCCTTTGCTAATACTGCCTCTGGTGCTGGACAAACATTAAACTATGCAAAAACAAAATATAGTGAACTACTTGGTAAAAAAACAAGAAGGAAATACATTCTCCAATTAAAAAAAAAAAAGGAAATACATCCATTTATTTATATTTTTTTTATGTTAACATATTTAAATGCCATATGATTTAAATCTGTGATATCATTCCTTATTGGACAAAGTACTTTACTATTAAGTTTGATTAAATCGAATTAAATTTCAACTAATTAACGAATTTCACAGTGATATGATGAAGGTAAAAGCTACAAAATTTAAAGCAAAACTAAGGCTATATATATATATTAAACAAAAAGATTTCAAGGTAATTTTATAGGATATGTATCAATTTAAATTGGTTTGACATATTCTATGTGATTGGTTAGTCCTTAGAAGCTGACAAAATTACACAGAAGCTTAGATATTCTGTGTAATTTTATAGGATATGTCGTTTCTATATTATTTTGGAGCTTAGTAGGAAAAGACATAATTTAAGGAAATATTAATATCAGTATGTCACATAGGGAAATAGAATAAATGAATGAATGGTCCGAAGTAGTTAATCAGTTTAATAGTCTTGATAGTTAGGCATTTTCATTTCATTTGTAGGCTGTAGTTAGCAATAGCAATATAGCATAGCAGCATATAGATATATAAAGTTGTCAATCTCCAATCTTATTCACTAATGACTGCTTAATTACAAGAAAAGATTGTCTTATTCTCTGTTTAATCACATTCTAAACTCCTCTTTCTTCCATCAATTAACAATTACAATGAACAACTTGGTGTGGGTCCACTCCTGCCTGCCGACTTGTGTGGGCCTCAGAGAGGTGGTGGAACTGTGGGACCATCTAATCCAATATTTGGCCGTTTGAGTTTTTTTGTACTTTTGATTTTTTAATTTTAATGAGCTGGAGGGAAATACCCAAATGTGGGCTTCAAAATTCAATCGGCTAGTAAAGCAGCTCCATCTCCACTCTCACGCAGAGCCCGTGGAGACACTCTCTCGCTCACATGCCCACTATTTAACACGATTTCCTCCGAATTTTGTGCTCTATAATTGCATCATGGCTATATTAATAGGACATTGACCATTATGCCATTGTCAAAATGAGAAAAATAAATAATCTAAATCAGTAAAAATTTTAAGAGTATGAAAA
Source organism: Quercus lobata (assembly GCF_001633185.2). Taxonomy (NCBI): domain Eukaryota; kingdom Viridiplantae; phylum Streptophyta; class Magnoliopsida; order Fagales; family Fagaceae; genus Quercus; species Quercus lobata. Next base: position 458,481 of record NC_044904.1, on the reverse strand, counting down.
CTTGCAAGAACCTATATTAAAGCTTATTCTTTCCCTAAATATAATCTATATCTATATTATATATATATATATATATATATAAATATTTTTTTTTCTTTCAACTAGATTTTTATGTAGTTCAAAAATACTCTCATTAATGAAGGACAACTTCATTTAGAAATAGGGTTATAAATGTCAAATAAATTTTTTTATTTATTTTGAATTCAAAAAGGGAATTCCTAAAATTTAGGATTTTTTTGAGAGGTGTTACGTTCACAATATTTTCACAATTTTTTTACAACAAATCATAGGTGTTTAGTTGTTGTTAGTTCAAATTTGAATCTAACACTAAGATTACTTTTTTGCCCCAATAATAACAACCAAAAACAACCTGCCACTTGGGATTTGTTGTAAAAATATTGTGAAAATGTTATGGACATATCATTTCTCGATTTTTTTTTTTCATTCACGTTCAAAAAAGAAAGAATAATGCTAGAAATACAAACTATTTTACAAAAAAAATTACAGATTGCTGATGTGGTAAGTGATTATTGGTAAATGAAAAAAAATGATATTAATGGTGGGCCTAGATAAAAACTAATAAGAGGTTTGTCACATTAACATTTTGTAAAAATGTTGTAAAATAGTTTGTAACTGTAATTTTACTCAAAAAGAAATTACAATTACTACTTATCTTTAAAATTTATCATTTTTATTTGTTTGAAAAATAAAAATATATATTTCTAAATTATAATAGATGTAAATTATTAACATTTACCCAAAAAAATAGAAAAAACTCACGTGCGTGCTCAGAGGCTAGTACTATCTATAAGAGGATTTCCTTCTTTGAACTGAATTTTTTTGTGATTCAGAAATTCCCCTAGACCCTACATTTAATAAGGACAAAACTTGAGAACATTCTGGTAAAAATATATCTCCAACTCTACGTAAAATGCCTACAAAATAGGAAACTCTCCTACTATTCCATTTCTTCAAAATAAATTTATCCAAATATTAAAAAAGAAAAAGAGAAAAAACATCTTAATCCACTTTGATATTTACCTCAAAGCCACGTATACTAGACCATAGAAAAAAAGGAGTCTCATTGCACTCGTGTATGTGATGAGGCTAGTTGGAATATAAGTCTTTAGTGTCATTTTTGTTTTCAAAACTAAATTATTGTTTAGTTAAATTAATTTTCCCAAAAACAAAAATTAAGGACAAAAAGGTGCTTTGACAAGTAGTTAATACAAATTGAAATTGAAAATTAATGATAAGGGATAAAATTATCAAAATGAAAAAATATCTAATTTTATACACCACATTTTATGTATAGTTATAATTCCAAAACTTTTAAAAGTATTTAGTATGTATTATACAATGAGATTAAAAAAAAATACTTTAACATATGCATGATTCTAGTCTTAATTATTGAAAATAAAATGTAAAATGGCACGAAAAATGTGTTTGAACTTCCAAGGGCCATTTTCATGTATTATTTTCGATATGTAGCTTTCTAAGTTTCAATGACATAAAACTCGGAATATAATGCAATCCCATTTAACATTGAAAATGATAAATTCTGAAAAATGGTATCTGAATTCATTTACAGTATTTGAGAAAAACCAAAACCCATCAATATATCGAAAGGGTGAAAGCCACTTTACAATTTGAAAGAGAGTGAAAGCCATTGTATGAGCGAAGAGTTAATAGTAAAGTAGTAATCATGCCAAACTTATTCATTATGATTGGAACTTTTTTTTTTTTTTTTTTTTAATTTAATTATATTTAAAACTAACTTTGGTGTAGGAGACAGTTTTGAACATTAAAAATATATAAATGTTTCTACACTTTTTGATTGAAAAATGAAAACTGAAAAGAAAAAAGAATTCCAGAACGCGCTTTTGATGAGTTGCATGGATTGGAGGCATCAGTGCCAGTGGGATCATCCCGTTGGTGAATATGATCCATGTTTTGTATTTTAGGTTATATTGAAGATTGAGTGATTCTGGATTAGGTTGCGTTGATTGCGCAAGAAAGATTATTGGCCCCAGTCAGGTGGATCGACAGTTAATGTCTACTAGAGGATCATTTTTATTTATTATTGCCAAGCTGGAAATTTGGATTTTGGAGTAGTCTTTTTCTTTTTAGTTGAAGACACAAGGGCAGGGTCCCAAAAATTCCAAATTGTCCAAAATGGCAGTTGAGGACCCCCCCACTCTTGAGGGTCCTACACTTGTTAATAACCCTAAACCTTAGAACAATGATTATCATTCATTCATGTTCAAAAATCTTGACCATATCATGTGAAATGTTGTATAAATTTGTCCATGATGAGAGTTACATGTCTGTTTAGAATCCATTCACTGTCGGGAGTGTCAAAAAAGCAACTACCGATTTCAAATGAATGTATGCAATGTGTCCAATAGTTAACTCAAAAGTGATTCTAAACCTTTTTTTTTTTGGTGTACTTTTGGAACTCAATCAGCATGTGATTGCGTAATGAAAGATATTTCTTATTTAAGTTTTGATGTGCGGATAAAATTTGATTCCAGAAATTGGGCATGAAGTTGAAAGATTTTATAGTTGACACTCCATGAATTTTTTTTTTTAAGAATAAAAAAAAAAAAGACAAAACACTTAAAAAATAGTTTTACCATCTCAAATTTGCTAGTTATCTATTTCAACGTGAAATTGAACTTTCAAGGAGAAATTTAGGAGTAATGACATTGATAATTTTTGATTAAAAAATCTATTTTATTGAGCTGATGAGGAAGACTTGAATTTATGATAAATTATCAATTGTTTCAAAATGCAAAATTAATCATTTAACCAATATTATCATACTCTTCCTCACATGTGGGTCCACACTCCACCTTAGAAAGTAGGAAATTTAATAATTTAACAAATATTTTAAGTACACTCTCCCTCATGAGTTGGCCCAAACTCATCCTCAATAACGTGGGGCTGAATTTAGTTATTTAACAAATATTCTAAAAGTCCATCTCATTTTTTGGTCCAAACTCCTCAACTTGATAAGTGGAGTTTAATATGTGACATTTTTACTTTTTTTAAGTGAGAGATAGAGCATATTCAAACTTAGAACCACATATTTTAATACCAAGATATACTACTATTTATCCCAAAAGTTTAAGCAGTTACAAAAATAATTAATTTAATTATTGTAGGGACACGATTCGTATCAAACCACAACAGGGTTGGGTTCGCACGTAAAAAAAGCCCATACAATATCATTGTAGAGCGTGGGCTTGAAAGGCTAGGCCTTGGACACCAGGCGGTGGGTTTCCCGTGGTGTTCATACATGGTTAAGTTTTCTTCACCTCTGAAATTTTGCTCCTGGAGGTGGGCTGGGAGGCTTTGGTTTTTGGCCATTTTTCCCAGCCCCTTGATTGGTGCACCTACCCTTTTATTATATAGTCCGTCTTGGTTGATCCTAGCCCTCCACTTGTTGGTCAGGCAGGTGCTTATTTCTGTGTCCATCCCATCACCCGTCCCCTCTTACTTTCTATTAGTTGCTAGGATCGAAGTTTACACCGTCCAAACGTCTTTTCTCATTAATCGGCTCTGGGCATTGGCAGGTGCATTTATTGAGGAGGGGACGCATTTTCCTTGGTCCAATTTTACACCCTGCTTCCCTGTGGGCCCCATTCCACTCACATCCCCTTCAGGGGGTTGTTTGGGGATAGCCTTCACTAAGACGTTGATCTTCCCATCGAAGTTCTGGAGTGCCGAGGACAGGGTAGCTTCTCAGCCGTTCCCCTTAACACCCCGGCCATCGATCATTCGTCCTCGGCAAGAGACCTCCTCAGCACGGGCCCTGGGCCCAGATAGAGTTTGGGCCGGATTGTAAACTTCCCGGACCCACAATTATTATTCTAACAAATCATTTATTTATATAAACTATTCAAGGGAAAAAGAAGATATTCATTTTTGATTTAATTTGTTTGAATAAGTGTGAAGATTTTTATTTTTATTTTTTATGGATGAAAATCATGAATGGTTTTTAAACCATACTTATATCTGAATTTGAAATGATTAAATTTATTAATTATGAAATGGTATTTCAAATTCATAATACAAGTGCTTTTGTTAGAACAAATTCTTAAAATTTAAATCTATCATATGTCTATTGTCTAATGTCTTTAAAATTTATGTTAAGAATTTATATTCTGAAATTATTTATCAAATTCCTTTAGTTTTAAATCTTTAATCCAAAAATAGCTCTAGTTGAATCATTGTATGAGGCGAAGAAGTCACCTAAGTTAGGTATACCCTCACCAACCGTGTCATTCATTTCATTGCCATTAAACCTCACTCACAACAATTGCAATTTTGCTACTGTTCGGCTTATTGTCTTGGCTACAATTGGTCACCATAGCCTCTATAAAACCAGCAATATAAAATTATAAACATCTTAAATAACATCAATCGTTGTTTGTTGTCTTAACTACCACCACTATCCCCTTATCATTGGAATCACTTTCATCATAATAATAGGCAAAACTAGGAACTCGGTTATCAGTGGACCCAGATCAACACGTTACTAAACACAATGTAATAAAGAGCAAATACATCAATCTGTAAAGATTATATTAAAAAAATTGGTGATATCCCTAGCATCATTTTTTTTTTTTTTTTTTAAGATAAAACTAAGATGAGATTTAGATTTGATAATTTAAACATACTGCTAGAAAATATAAGTTTCTAGATTATATAAACTCAGTGGTAAATCAATTCTATGAGTTAGAAAGAAGCCAATTTAGGCCGTGTAAATGATGGTATATAGGAGCATCTGCAGCTAGTTTTGCTATCTCATTTTATTTTACCATCCAAAAAAATTACTTTATTAATTATATTATACCATTTTACAGTACACCAACATCCCAAAACTCTATTTTTTTCTCATTTTATTTAAATATTCTTTTTTATTCTTTTTTTTACTAATTTTTTTCTCTTCCTTTTCTTCTCTTTCTCCCTCAACCTCTACCACTGGCCACAACTAAACAAACAATCACCACCACACCACCACTACCCTCGGCCCAACAAAATCCCACTGGAACCAAAAACCCAAAATAAAAAAAACAAAATAAAACCCACCAAGTACCCACTACAAACCTAGCAAACCCATAGCAACCCAACCAACCAAACGCCGGCCACCAAACCCAGAAACTGGCCACCATGTCAACATCACCAAACCCACCAAATGCCGGTCTCTATGTCGATCTCCACATCGATTTCCACACCGATCTCCATCGCGCTAACCTCTAGCCACGACGCCCATCTCAGTTGCGCCACCAGCCTTGCCACCACGTCGATTTAGAAATCCGATTCGGTGTGAGCTCCGATCTGGCTTGGAGATTCAACGTGAGCTCCGCTCTGGCACAGACTCAACTGAGAGAAACTTGACAATGGTGAGAGAGAGAGGAGATGAGAAAGAGAGAAGGAAGAGAGAGAAAAGAAAGAGAAAAAATGAGAGAGGAGAGAGAAATTGTCGGGTAAAACGTGGAGAGAGCATTAAAAAATTATTTTTTTTTATATCATTCAGCTATAGTACCATCTTACATTTGAGATAGTACTGTAGCTATATGTCAAAAAAATTTTGGCCTCCCCGTTGCTGGGATTTTTTGGGCCTGTATGCCAAATGTATCTTACATTTGGCATATGCAAGGCCGGCTAGGGATGCTTTAAGGGTGAGGAAGGGCTACGCCTGTATGTTGTTTTTGTAGCCCAGTCATTGGATAAAAAAAAGTTCAAGAACTTGAAGAATAAACTTTATTCTAATTAATTCCTAAGCATATGCATGATTTTTAACTAAAGTTTTTCAATTTCACATAACAACTATCCCCTGCATATTACTCTGAAAAGATTCAATTGAAAAACATAGACCGGTCTTACATTACATATTTGACACTCTTAACATTATTAGTTAACCACTCATTATAAGAGCGTTTCCATCCGATAATTCTATCATATTTTATTTTATCATTTCAAAAAACTATTTTATCAATTATATAATACCATTTTACTATACACTCAATATCTCAACTTTTATTTTACCATATTATACATTAAAATAACATATCTACATAATAAAATAATATATTCTGAAGAGAGAGAGAAATTGAGACAATAGAGAGAGAGATTTTTGTAGGTAGAATAAAATAATAATTTTTGGATTTAGAATATTGCTACAGTATTTGCGATGGTTGCAAATTTTTTTAGCTTTAACAGACCAATTGTTGACTTTTTTTGGTAACAAAATAGTAAATCTTGGCAAGAAATGGCATATACCATGCCAGCTGCGAATGCCCTTAGTCATCATAGCATGATGAGGCTCTTTTTTCTAAGCCAATAGACAACATACAAACCAGTGAACCACAACTCCTTGACCCCAAATATTTGCCAATTTTATTCAACAGAAAGACTTACAAGATACAAGGGTGAGCCAACATTAATTTTTCATTTGCTATTTAATTATATATATTACTCCGCTTCCAACCCTCACAAAATTGTCAACTTTGGTTGATGGCTAGGAACTTGCTTACTCGAGTCAAGGCTGTGCCGTACATTTAATTTGACTGGCAAGTCAAATATAAATAGCAATTTATTTCGTAAGACCCAAGTTGAGGATGCCCCAAGAAGTCTGTGGCCATGACTTCTCCTTTGCCTTCATCAACAAAACTCTAGCCCAAGAAACCCATCCTTCCCAAGTCATCCTCTTATCCCATGCACTCCCCCACTCTAACATAAGGGTGAGCCCTCTCTCAGCCTCTTCAAACCTCCCTTTGTTCAAATAAACCTGACCCAACACCACATGTGGCTCCCCCACAAAAGGGTTCTTCTCAATACTACTCAAAAGTAACTCCTCAGCCCTCTCCAACCCTCTCTTAGACATATCACAAACAGCTTCCCAATATAAGTTCCTTGCAATTAATTGCTCCCCTGCATCTAAAACCCTTATACAGTTTTCAAAAACAGGTGGTACCACAAGCTCAATGTCTTCTTCATCCCTATCTGTTTCAACCACAACACCACAAGCCCTTTCTTGAGCTTCCTTCAAAATCTCTTTCTCTCTCATTATCAAGCTGTATATGGCTCCCATCTTTGAAATAGAATTCATCCATAGTCCAGGCTTGCCATCACCAGGCCACAAAATTGCATGGTTGTTCCCAGAAAACATGAGGCGTCCATCATAGTTATCTAATAAAGCATCCTGATAACTGAAATATTGGTCACTGAAATCTGCCATTGACATCAAAAGGAAAACTGCAATCACGTTTCTAGAAACTACAACATCTTCTCCGGTCTTTATATTCTTCGTAGTAAGCCCATTAGCAGGAAGTAGAGCCCGCAGTTTCTTCCTCCAATCTTCTTCTTCATTGAAAATCCCCATCTCCTTGGCATTTCTCAGCGATACCTCTGACTGCTTGAGGTGCTCAACAAGTTCTAAATCAGAGTATTGGAATCATGAATGAGAGTTTGTCGTGGCACTACACAAAACAAGTGGATTAGTCTCTCTGCAGCGTCACCAACATGGCTGCGAACCACGTCGCGGCCTGTTGAAGGATCAAATATGGCGAGGTTGACGTAAGAATTGGAGTAAGCAGAGTGGAAGAGGCCGCAGAGGCACACGGAATCTGGTGCTTTCCAAATCTTGAGAATGCGATATACTTCCACAAGGTGTTGAAGAAAGCTACCGTGCTTGTGGAAACACTCGCCTGCTCCAACGGAGCGCAAGACAGCAATAAGCGAAGGTAAGTTCTTGTCAATAGCTTCAAGCTCGCCACGGAGGAAGGGACGGGCAGAGTCTAGAAGTGTTTGGAGGTAAGGGGTTGTTTGAGTTTCTGGAGAAGATAGAGAAGATGGCATGGTTGGTTTGGTTTAATTTGTTTCCTTGAAAAGGTTCTGAAATGGGTTGAAGAAGAAGCAGCTATAAATTATGAGTAAGAAGTCAGAAGAAGAAGCAGCTAGAAAGATATGTTTTTTTTTTCCTTTTTGATAGATGTGCTTTAAAGATGCGTTGTTTTGTTAAAATGTCGGCAATCAAGCCATATAGGGAAGTATATCTACCAAATGAGTGGAGGAGGCGCTATGGACCAAACGCCCATTTGGCCCATAATATTGTTTGCTTGTCATTGTCATTAGTCAATCTCCTTATGGCTCTTACGTCCCTACAGGTCAGACGAGTGTGATGATTTGATGCGAAGGTGCAAACACAAGTTTGTATTGATGAATAAAGCGTGAATAATGTTATCTTTTCTATAAATTATTAAATTCAATACTGCTATGTATTTAAATTTAATTAAAAATTTAATCTTCATCTTCTGCATTTAATAAATTGTAATTAAGTTTTACTTAATAATCTTCCAAAATTCACCTATATTTAAACATTTTCTTAGCTATTAGTTTTTCCTTGTCACATCAAGCTCAACAATGTCTACAACACTGTCATCTCCCCTATCGATCAAAGCTAGCATGTTCTCTTTGAGGTACACACAACTGCTGGAGGACTTATAATTTTTTTGGGAGGGTATAAAAATTAAGGAGATATAAATTTTTTTTTTTTAAGATTTGCAAGGAGATATAATTAAATAGCAGATCTGTCAAAATTTACTTACATTTTAAGTAGCCTAAGCCCATGGCCATGACCCCCCTGCCTCTGCCATGGTTGACATAGTTTGAAGTGCTTTGCTTACGGCAAACTAATGGGCCCATTATTTGAAGTGCCTTGCAAGTTGCAACTATTAGCTAGACTCTCTCAGATATATGTGCAGCATATGTAGTGTTCTTTTAAGGCCCATTTGAAGTCCACTATCTATTATCTAGACAATGACTACTAGTCACAATTATCAGCCCACTTTTCTGTGGGTTAGAAAGTATATTATTATTATTTTTTATTTAGAAACAGAAAGTGTACTAGTTTAACACTAATAATGAGTACTTTTTTTATAAGTAAAATAATATAATAAGAAATAATAATATTTATAATTATAAAGCTTTTGATTTCATGTTTACAAAACTGCATACGCATAAAATACATATAAAATAAAACCAATGATAATCCTAAAATGGTATACTGATATTTATTGATTTTTTTTTTCCTTAAACCAAAATGGCTTCCAATATGATTTTTATCTCTTGCAAAATTTAGGTGGCAGTGTGACACTACCTGTACCTGAGGAAGAGTTGAAGTATGCTTGACACTAATAATTATGTCATAATCAAATATATGAACAATTCTTCTGACAGTATCCAAGTCTTACAATCACATGTTGAACATATTATAAAAGGGAAGATTGATATATTTGAGGCATGAGATCGATTGAAACATGAAGCTATTTTTGAGCAACATGTTGATGTGGTGACAACAAGATTGTTTTAAAACATAACTTTTAGAAAATTCAATAGTTGTGGTGTGGAGGCAATCAGCAAATCATTATTAATGGCAAATTATTATTCATCTGGTCCATAAAGAAAATTTTGATTTAAATAATAGGTAGGTAGTGATGATGCCAAAATTGTCAGTTGGATCATTTGTCCAATTCGAAACTTTAGACGATCTTGTAGGACCTACAAGATAGAGATAGTTAATCAAAGAGACCATTGGATTGTGTCTGGTGGGGGAGTCTCCGATGCTGAAGTTAGTATCAACCCATATATTTCGTATATAGATATTGTTTTGTAGTGGTTTTTGACGTATCTTAGCTAGTGAGATAGATTGTCCATTTTATAGGTGACTTAGGTAGCTATTGTACATAAATTAGAGTGATCATTACATTGATTGTAACGTTCTTTGTCTTGATGAGAGTTTAGGACCTTTGATGGTCGTTATTGAATGTGTTGAGTGGTTATCTTTGATGGCCTACTAATGATGCAAGGTCATCCATATTAATGGACGACCTTAATGATTTTTTTGGACGCATCAGTTTCCCCCCATTCCCAAGTCTGATTTTGCTTTATGCTGGTTAGGCTTAGGGAATATTCTTGATTTAGGCTTCTTTATCTTCAACTACTTTCTTCTTCAAGAATGTTAGTATTTCTATGACGACCTCTTAGTATCTGCCTTTTGAAGATCTTTTTGCATGTTTGAGGGATCATAGCTTGAAAGTGAGCAGATTTCATTGGATGACATGTGTGAGGTTTTAGTGTCCTCTTTGGATCCTTTCATCATTCTTTTGTAAATTGAAGAATTTTGATATTTGGATGATGTTTTTCTTCCAAGATTTATATTCTTGTGTGAAGAATTTTTTATCATCCGTTGATTGCACAATTTTATTCTATCAATTAAATTTTAATGCTAAAGTGTTTATATTACCTTGGCCGTGTTATTTGTTATTTTGACGATGAGGCTTTAGGGAAGACTTGATGTTTTTCGTTGTTGTTCATCAAGTGATTGCATTTTGTGGAAAGAGAAAGTTAAAACTCTGATCGAGAAGTTGTTGACGGTGCAGAAGGATGAGCAGCTCTAGTCGGCCAATCAGAAGATCAAGACTGTGGCTGCCAAGGCCGTCTAAGTGTTCCAGCTCACTAAAGAATATAATACTGTTTTGTTTAGCTAGTACTACAAAGGCTTTGAACTGCTGAGGAGGTAGTTGATGAAGCATGGTCCAAAGGTTGACTTGGAGAACCTGGACTTTGAGCCCATAAAGAAAAGGAGGCTGACGAAGTTGCTTAGGCTATGATGATCGTCTTCCATTAATTGCTACGTGAACCTTTTGTTTTATGTTTGACCTTTGCCATATGGTCTACCTCCCTTAGCCTCGTCGAAGTGATCCATATCCTTTTAGTGGTTGTACCACTTAGCATGTCTTTCAGGTGATTTACATCCATTTAAGGAATTTTATTACTTGGTTTCGTCAGTGATTTACATACATTTAAGGAATTTTATTAGGGATGGCAATGGGGGCCGGGGTCGAAGGATGGGGTCTTTGTCTTTACCTCGCATGGTTTTGTCTTGTCCCATCCCCGCCTTGCCCCGTATGACAGGGGAAACTTTCTAACCTCATCCCTACCCCTTGGGGCCCCGTGAAACCTTGTCTCACTCAATAAAACTCTACTTTTTGTTAATTTGCCCTACAACTCGTACAATTTTTTTAATGAAACCTATTTCATTAATAAAAATTTACTTGAAATTACAACTAAATTTATCCCATCAAATCAAATCAATTTTTAGAAAAAAATTGAATAATATATCCAAGCGTTTAACGAAATAATCACAAAAAAAAAATCTCATAATATAACACATAACAAAATAAAGGCAGAGAACCACATTAAGTAGAATAAAATAAGCTAATATTGATATGTTTGTTAAATAGTAGGGTTTTAGGGTATAAAAAATTTACAATTATAACTCTTAACAACACGGGGTGGGGTCGGGACGGGGAGGGGCGGGTCTAAAAAGTCTAAACCCATCCTCGCCTCGCCCCATGGTGTGGGGGCTAAAATTTTGCCCCATCCCTGCCTCACCACCTTTGCGGGGCGGGGAAAACCTGCGTGAGACGAAGTGGGGAGGGGCGGGTTAAGTGGAGCGGGGCAAAATTGCCATCTCCAAATTTTATCACTTAGCCATTTTTAGGTGATTTACATCCATTTAAGGAATTTTATTACTTAGCCCTTTTTAGGTGATTTACATCCATTTAAGGAATTTTATCACTTAGCCATTTTTGGGTGATTTACATTCCTTAGATTAGGGAATTTTATCACTAGCCTCGTCATGTGATTTACACCCCTTAGATTAGGGAATCTTATCACTAGCCTTGGTCATGTGATTTACATCCCTTAGATTAGGGAATTTTATCATCGGCCTCAATAATACTTGTTGCATTTTGTTAGAAATAATAATATCCAAATAGGTAAATTGCATGTGTTACTATAATAGATATCTTTTGATGAAGAGCATTATATATGAATCATAGAGAAGTATTCTATGATCTATTAAAATTGAAGTTATTTGACTATATACTTCTTTAAAATGATCTTTGTTAGGTGCTTGCACCGTATATAATTTTTAAAGCAATTTAACAAGATTTTGATAAGTTAGCAGAGATAGCGGAAATTTATTGAGACTTAAACTCATGTCTATACTGTAAACACAATCATTTAGCATTTTAAGTCTAGGAGACTTTATAGAACTTTTCAGATTCATGACAATGAAACATATGCTACTAATAATATAGTCATATTGGTTGTGATAATTGTAACAATTTTATTTCAATATTTTCAACATGTTCCATATATGCATACTTGTAATAATCATGCAAGCTTGATATACACTTAATTCTAATAAGATAATATTTGGCATGGCTAATTAAAAAGAAAGAAATAAATGAGTTACTTTGACAAGAGACCTTAAATCACGATACTATTGCGTACATACCTCGATCTTTTCATTGTTGTAGTTTTCCTGACAAGTTTTAAGATCTCTTTTGTTAAGCTTAACATGCTATTTCATGTTTGAGGCTTAGATCTTTTTTGCTTCATTCTTTTGTAGGTTAATGTGCTATTTCATGTTTGAGGCTTAGGTCTTTTTTACTTCATTATTTTGTAGGTGACTAGACCACATTATTGCCCCTGTTCAAACATGAAAGTGCAATTCTCGTTGTTGGATGATGACCAAAAGAATGGACTGTCATGGTTTGTACCTGTATTTTTGTTCCTTTGGGCTTAATCTTAGTCCCAAATGAAACCTTCATCAAATTTCATGTCTAATTCATTAGAACAAAATTTAGAAATTTATAGACCAATGCCTATGAATATGTATGGATAGAGATGAGGCAGTATGTTCATGATAGAACATTATGTATAAACTTATAGAGTGGTCCCAAAAAGGCACTGCTACCCTTCAAAATAAATGAGTAGAATGAAAGAAATAATTAACTGGATAAATTATTTCATAGTGCAGGGTGATAGCAATTCAATTTTGGATAAATAAATTTGGAAAATACCATCATCTTAGGTGTGATATTTTCAAGATATGAAATTCCATAATCAATTAGATGTTTCTAAATTTCTTCCAAAAGAAAATATGTTGATAATTAATAGGTATATATTAACACCTTAAGTCGAGGTGGCTACTAGTAAACGACATATAGGCCATTTACGAGAAACTTGCGTCTTATTTTACCTTCGTCAATTATATAGCATAACATATACTTACAAGGATGGCAACCTTATGAAATGATAAGAGAAGGTCATGAGATGGCTGCATATAATTCATGGAAGTACATTAATACACACAAATAACGGAATAAATTCTGGTATTCCAGCTTAAATGACGTGCACATTGGTTGCCGAGTCCTTTTTGTAGGAATAGCATACCAATTTGATTTACATGGTAAAATATATCCACTTAACCATAGATAAAAATCTATCATCTCATTTGCTTTCTTTTTATGAAAAATGTTTCCTTCATTGATTGACTATGAAATTTGTCAACAAATGTTTAACCACATAGCATATGATTGCCCAACTTTTCGCCTTTAACATAGAAATTATTTAAACAATAGCAATTATGGTGGGGCAATAATAAGTGTCGCATAACTGACCCTTAAATATGGCGCTAAAAGGAGGGTGAGATATCTAATATCTTTCCCCCATAGTGTGGTTTGAAATAATTTTAGATTTTGCTCTTTTCTAAGCAAGTAATGCTATAATATAAATGAGAGAAGTAGAGACCTAACCTGGCAAGAAAACTTCTGCGACATTCTTAATGGTTGTGGTGCCTATGCCATGATCTTTTTTTTGTTGTATGATTGTTTTTATATCGAGATTTTTGTTAATCTTTTTTGTCAAGCTTTATTGGGCTCATTTTGCTCCAAAAAATACTAACAAATTAATAATTTCGATTGTTCTCAAATGATGAGCTTAATATAGAGTACATGTCATTTGGGTCAAAATATACATTTGGCCGACTACCTTAAGGAGTGTTCACATGGTCCTTAACTAATTTCCATCTAATGGAGTCACGTGGAAATAATTTGATATTATTTAGTATTTATAGACAGTAAGGTCTACTCATATATCATATATGTAAGTAAATATTTACTTTGGTGATGTCACTAGTGCGAGCATAAAATAAAAACATTGTACTTGTATAGCCACTTCTTTTGAATCATACATATGGATTGTGACACAGTGAGAGTTCCACATTTTTCCCTTTGAATGCTCAAAGGTATGGTTGTGTATAGATCGAACCATTTAAATTCTCCATTCTCAAAGTTAGAGCATATTTATACATGGAAAAGTTTGAATAGTAGATTTTGTTCGTTCTATCGTGGACCATTTCAAGGTACAAAATTTCATAATATTTTGAAAATGTTTTTTGCTTAACTATTGCAGTGCTTCTATAAGGACTGAGGTTTGTAATTATTTGGGTCTTTCAACCCTAGTCCCACCTTGCATTCACTTTGAAAATTATTTTGTATGCAAGGCCAAATAGGCCATGCATGCATTTTATTTCTTAAGCTTACTTTTAAATCTTTTTGGATTTTTTTTTTTTTTTGAAAAGCAATGTGTCATTAGTCAGTCGATGAACTAATAACTCATTCATAACTATAGAGCACATACTTTTTCTATTTCTATACTTTCACTTTTTACTGTTGTTATTAATAAATACAAATATAAATTTGGGGGATGGCCCTATGATATAGCTTTGCAACAAGTTATCAACCAAGATATTATCCTTGTGCTGTGTACCATTTATATTCCTTCTTTAGTGTAGCATTAATTTGACACATAAAAGGACACAAATGGATTGTTTTAGTTATAGTTGAAAATGTAATAAAACCCTTTTAATTGCCACAATTAGGATATTAAGGCCATAATATATGACATATTTGGCTTAAATGACAAAGATTTCAAAGAGATTGATGTGACTTCTTAGCCATTGATCTTTTTCGAAGTGTGTAGGCTGTAGCAATTAAGGTATTTTTCCCTTTTTTAATGCCTATATTTAAGATCATAATTTTGGTAAGGTAATAAAAAGTTTCAGCTTCATTTTTCTTAAATGTCGAAAGTTATGATATATTATCTTGCGCAATAATATTTGACTTCCTTATTTCCAATCTTATCAAGATGCATTAGGAAAGAAAAGTAGCGATATAGAAAGCCATAATTAGGATATCAAGGTCATAAAATTTGCTAGTAACTGATCCCTTTAATTCATTCAAAATTGGGCTTTTTGGCAGTTGATTTTATTCGTCATTGTTTCAAAAATATTGATGGTATTAAGCATTTATAAAGAGAGTGTAATATATGGACATAACAGTGGCCTTACTATGTTGTGTAACTAGTAGATATTGAAACATGACAAGAGAGTGTAATGGACATACTTGCTATGCTTTGCTTCTTCTTTCTCTATTGAGTAATAATTTCTTTGCAACCCACATATTTTCTACTAAGTGTAAATTACACAGCTTTATCAGTGGTTTGTTGTTGAACTAGTTTTCTTTGTGGAAATAAAAGTCCATGAAACATCGACCGTAGGATGCAATATGTGTGTTTTGGACCTTTACAAGAGCTTCTGAACAATTGACCTCAAATGATGAACTTAACGTGAATACCGTCTAAGGAACATTAATGAGATCCATAATTTTCATTATGGAACTAAATGTAGAAAAATACATTTATTTCCTTTCTTTGTTGAAGAGATTTATTGACATATAAATCAAATTTCTAAAAAGATGTATGAATAATTTCTGGTCTGAAATTGGAGTTCTCAAACTTGAAAAGGCAATGAGATATGAATCTACTTCTTCAATGCTCAAAATTATGACATACTATAATTCTATTAAGATAATAAATTTCGATTTCACTTTTCTCAAATGCCGAAAGTTAAGATTTACGGAGTATTAGGAAAGAAAAATAGTGATATAAAAAGTCATAATGTATGAACATCAACTAGGATGTTATTAGTATCAATTGAAGATATAAACAGTCTGTTATATTAGGAAAGGTAGTAAAATGCTTTCTAATGGCCATAAATTGGATTCAAGATCATAATATTTTGCTAGTTTTTTGCCACAAATTTTTTTTTCCTCTTTCTTTTACTATTTGTAGTGTGTTTTTGGATAAGTGACTATTTGAAACAAGTAGTATGAGATTTACACTATTCTTGTGAAATTATTCACTATTTTTGGTCTAGTGATGATTATGGTAAATTTCTAAAAGAATTTTAATTGTTATGCATGTATCCATTATCTCCATAGTTGACATTTTTAATAGGTGCTTTGCTTAACTGAGACTATTCCATTTTAAGTAAATTTTCTAGAATACTTGCCTAAAATTAAGTTATGCAATACCGAATTGTAAATACACGATCTGATAACTAACGTAATTGTTTCCGAAAATTGTTTATGCCTTATTTGGAGTCACCTAAGAGGTAAGACTTTTAAGATCTTAGGCAAAACATAATTCTACCAAATAGAAATATTAGTATAGGGAGAATCAAGCCGTCAAACGTACTTGAATGATTATACTCAATGGATGGATTAGTGGGTTAGCCCATGGATTGCATCCATTTAACACCCACTTTAGCGTCCATTACTCCAAATTGAAAAGAGTAACCCTTTGTTGCAGGAAGAGCTTACTGGCTACTCTTTTCCCACAGATGGTGCCAAATTGATTATGCCAAAATTGTCAATTGGATCACTTGTCCAATCTGGAGCTTTAGACGATCTTGTAGGACTTGCAAGATTGACAAAGTTAATCGAAGAGACCACCAAATTGTGCCCGGTGGGGGAGCCTCCAATGCTTAAGTTAGTATCAGCCCATATCTTTCGTATATAGATAGTGTTTTGTAGTGGTTTTTGACGTACCTTAGCTACTGAGATAGATTGTCCCTTTTATAAGTGACTTGGGTAGCTATTGTACATAAATCAGGGTGATTATTACCTTAATTGTAATGTTCTTTGTCTTAATAAGAGTTTAAGACCTTTGATGGTCGTTGTTGAATGTGTTGAGTGGTTATCTTTGATGGCCTACTAATGATGCTTATAGTCATTTGATCACTTAGCTTTTTCATCACTTCAACCTTTTGTTTCCATTTGCTGTTGTATCTTGGTCCTTCTATTCAATTAATTAATATGCAAAGAGACAGTTTTATCAGAATTATGACAACATGACATTTTTTACCTGTTTTCTTTGGTGCATAAGGAAATTGTTGGTCATTAATTGATTTCATTTCCTTCTATTGAATGTGGTCAGAGAGAGGTGTTTGTTCTTTTACATTAATATTGGTTATCAAGAAAGAATTATTTATTTTTTATTTTCTTTAAAGAAAGGTTAAAAAAAAAATGATGGATGTCTGTCCAACATAATTTTTATTAAGACCGAAACATCCACACTTGAGTTATGATCAATTTTGAATGAATATGTATACATAATATAGACAATGAACATCATATTCTTCATCTGTTTATGCTTTTACTTTGCAGTTCTTGAACTTGGGATGGAGTATTTGAGGTACTTTCTACATTAGCTGATACTCATCTAAGAGCAGGTAAACTTTTAGCTTTTTGACACTACAAAAAGTCACTTTTTAGCTTCTGCATTTGCAAAGGGATGAACTAGAGAAATGAAGAAAGAAAGAAAAAACAGAGAGATAAATCGGAGAAAGAAATAAAAAGAAAAAGTGGAAGAAGAAAGAGAGACAAATAATAATAAAAAAACATTTTTTTACCTTTGAGCGTACAGTCATATCTTTGGCTGTGCACGGTAAAAGCCATAATTTTTGGCTTTGACTCTACCAATAGAGCATCAATTTTGTAGTTGGTAGAGTTAAAAATAATATTATAACTTTTTAACACTGCCAATAATAATGCTATGATTTTGACAAGGTTGGAACAAATTAGTACAGCTTTTGCTCATATTCATTGTTTTCTAATATGTTGTTACTAAATTACACTTTTGCATTCTAAACTAGAAAAATTGAAATTTTTTATTTGTGTGGGCACTGATAAAATAATGGGCCACACATCCTTGATTTAGGCCATGTGAAATTCTTTGCAACAAATTGACTAGACTAGAGCCACAGGTTGAACACAAATTTTTTTTAGTGGTCCATATGAATTCCTTTATGCGTTATTGCTACAATTATCAGCCTGCTTTTGTATGGGTCAGAAGGTGAAATATTTTGATATCAAAGTCAGTTTGGCCTATTGTAAAATAGGGAACACTTTGGTTCAAAGTTCAAACAACATAATTATTTTAACCAAAAAAAAAAAAAACAACAAAATTATGTTTATACTTTGGTTCAATATCCGCCTTAGGGGTCTCGTCTTGCAACTATATAACACCTAAAATGATGCTGCTAGTGTTTGAATCAGTGATATGCATGTTGAACCAAAGTAACAACAGCTAAACATAATTATAAAAAATTTGGTTATATATATATATATATATATGTGCTACATTAACCAATAAATTTCTTTGAAGTTATAAAAAAAAAAAAAAAAATCTCTGACCTAACCAAACCAAAATAATTTTGAATACAATTTTTACAACTTTGCTGTCTCTTAATTTTAGTTGATGGTCTCCACATGAAGTTTTTATTTTTTGAGCACGTGGTGATGACTGACAACAAGATTGTTCCTCTTTTTAGTTTTCAGAATTAAAAAGCATGACCATTCCAGTACTGCATCACGACGCTGATGACCCTGAAAGCAACTTTCTGAGAAATACTTCCCGAAAAAAGAAAACATATGCTGAGGTGACTCGGGACATCTGCATGCCGGACTTGAGCTGCGACTTAGGAGAAGAAGATGATATCGATGACACTGGAACGCCCATGCATGGTACCGTTGAAGAAGACTGCCCACACAATGCTGAACTCCACCACAGCGATAACGACGATTTGAACATAGAGGACTGGGAAATACGGATAACTCCAGAACTGAAGCGTAAACTTGCTGGGCCATGACAAACGAGCGTCATCCTTAAACTCATGGGAAGACCTTTCGGATACCGGGCACTCCAAACCAGGTTAGCGGGTATTTGGCGACCCACAGGTATGACTCACTTCATTGATATTGGATATGAATTTTTTATTATGCGTTTTGACAAGACAAAGGACTACCACCATGCGCTCATGGATGGACCATGGTTTGTAGGCGACCAATACCTACACGTGTAGGCATGGGAAGCGGATTTCCACCCGCACATAGCCAAAATTTCAACTATGGCAGTTTGGATCCGTTTGGAACAATTGCCTATAGAATACTATCATACCGAGTTTCTCAAACACGTGGGCCATAAACTAGAAAAACTTCTAAAGGTGGATGCTATAACTAGTGCCGCCATTCGAGGGAGATATGCTCGGCTGTGTGCCCAAATAAACATGACTAACCCGCTACCGAAACGAGTTAAAATTGGCTTCTTTTGGCAAGACATAGTCTACGAAAACCTTCCTCTGCTTTGCTACCGATGTGGGTGAATTGGCCACCGCGAAGCTCACTGCTCCGAGGGCCTCGTTGAAACTCCAACCATGACCCCTCTTGAACCTGACCCACGTGCTGACCAGGGAACATCATCACCGACCTATGAGCCAACTCCCTGGAAAACAGTACAAACCCGGCGCGCTAAAGCTCGAAGGCCACCTCCTGAGACTTCTCCACGTGGTATGCAGCACCAACGTGATGCGCACACCCCAGTAAAACCACGTGTCCCACCCATTTCACCTCAGGTCCATGTGCTGCGCAATCTGTATGTTGGTTCGGCGAAGTGACAGCCACTTGATGGGTTGACGCAGCCAGCTGGATTTCACTGCGATGAGGTGGCATTAAAGGGTAAATCCCAGCTTTTACTTCAGCCACGTGAGGTGGACACGGATTGCATGCAACCAGCTTGCATAAACACCTGTCCTCGCATTGCACAAAACACACCATCCTATCAAACCATGCATTCTGTGGAGAACACCAACGCTGCTAACCAGTCCGCACCCACACAGCCAGAACAACTCTTGCACAATGCCTCCCTCATCGGACCAAAGCTCCACGACTCCCACACAGACAGACTCCGACCTGCATCTCACCCCCACTCACCACAATCTCCCACATCTCCCTGCCACTCCCAACATGAACACACCTTCATCTTTCCCCCACGACCAAGCCCAGGAGATGGCGAACCTCGACCAGATATGGAACAGCCTCTCTCTAGGCCGTTCCAACGACGAGACGGTGACATATGTTCGGATACCGGTTCACCCACAGACTGCACTAGTATGGAATCAAGAAACACAGACACCAAGTCTGCCCATGCTGCTCGAACCAACACCCCAGCCTACTCCTTACCATATTCCACGGACTCATGTCCGAGTGCGCTGGTCGACGCACCCACATCAAGCCCCGGCAAGCCATTCTCGAGCTCCACCAGCATGACAGCGGAGCAATCAAGCGAGCTCACCCAGTGTGGACTCTCTAGACCCACTGCCTGTAGCCATTTTCCGCTTCCTGGATCTCGGCGAAATAAACATAGCAATAAGGGAGGACGAACCCAGCTTGTACATAATCATGTTCTTAAACCAAAGCCTTCCATTTGTCATGTCCGGTACGCATTGGGCCAGGCTCGGCGAAGTGGCACCAATGTATCGCATCCAGACCACCACAGCAAGGCATTAGTGCCTTACTCCATCTGCAGTGAGGACCTCGATGATAGGGGGAGCCCCAAATGACTACCTCAATCCTAATACTCCATCAATGAAGATGATTGCTTGGAACTGTCAAGGAGCAGGTAGTGAGACTTTTCAAAACCATGCCTATGTATTCCATTGTAGGATCGCCCTAATATTCTGATCATTATCAAGCCCCGCATTGCCGAAGCAAGGGCTCAAGCTGTGATTAACACGCTTCTGTACACTCATCACTGACTCCTTAGCGCCAAAATCCTCCAAGCCTTTTAGGTTTGAGCAAATGTGGCTTACTGATCCCACCTTCTCTTCCTTTGTGAAGGATAGCTGGAAAACTTCCGAAACACTCCCTTCTGCTTCCTCCCCCTTGTCTAGGTTCCCCCGACGCCTTAATTTCTTAACCGATAACATTCGCACCTAGAACACTAACCATTTTGGCAATTTATTCCAGCGCAAAAATCGTATTTTAGCTAAGATTCAGGGCCTCCAACTGGCCTTAACTAGGAAACCCTCAGCTTTTTTATACTCTCTTAAGCAACAATTGGCTTAGGAATATAACACTATTCTCCATCAAAAATATTTATATTGGCAACTCAAATCTTGAATCTTGTGGCTAAACTATGGTGATGCTAATACAAAGTACTTTCACCTAAAAACCATCCAAAGACGGAGCCATTTAAGGGTGACTACTTTAAAAGATGACACGGGATTATGGCTGACTGGAGAGCCCCTAACCAAACATATTAATAATGCTTTTAAAAAATTGTTTCAGGCTACGTCTCCTCATATGCGCCTTACACCTAGGACTACGAGGTAGGGTAGTCAATGTAGTCCTTTTCTTACTCATGCCCGCTTGTTAGCCTGTATTCCCTCTCCTGCAGAAATCCTTAGGAACCTTAGGGAAATCCCTCCTTTAAAGGCACCTGGGCCAGATAGCTATCGTGTGCTTTTCTTCTAACAAAATTGGTCTAGTTTGGGCCCGAGTATAATTCAAGTTCTTTAGGAAATTTTTGAACAGCTTACCATACCTCCAAACTGGGGCCTCATAAACCTGGTGCTTATTCCAAAAGTGGCTCATCCTGAACTGATCATCCAGTTTCGTCCAATTAGCCTTTGCAATACCCTATATAAACTACTTTCTCGAATCATTGTGCAACGACTCAAACCTTATATTGCAGAGGTTATTAACCCTTGCCAAGCTGGGTTTGTACCAGGTCGCCGAACAAGTGATAATATTATCTTCGTCCATGAAGTGATTCGAACGTTAAAATCTAGGCGAGGTCGAGCTGGATATGTGGCTCTTAAATTGGACCTTGAAAAAGCCTATGATCGGTTAGAATGGCCTTTTATTCGGGACATCCTAGAATTCTTTCACATGCCACCAACCCTCATTACTCTTATAATGAATATGATCTCCTCAACTCGGTTCCATATTTTGTGGAACGGGACTCCTCTCTAGGAAGTGGCGCCAAGTCGGGGAGTAAGACAAGGCGACCTTCTGTCTCCATATTTGTTTATCCTTTGTACGGAATGGTTGTCTCTCCAATTGGAAGAGGTTGTCCGTGGTAAACGTATTCACCCTATAAATTTTAGGGCTAGGGTACGCCTCTCGCATTTATTTTTCGCCGATGATATCTTTCTCTTCACAAAAGCCACGACTAGGGACTGCAAAAATTTATGCCAAATTCTACAAAAATTTTGTGATTCATCTGACCAGCTCATGAGTGTTACCAAATCGAGATTATGGTTTTCCCCTAGTACCCCTAGGCGTATAAAAGAGCAAGTGGCTGGAATATTTGGGATTCCCACCACGGACCGCATTGGTACCTACCTAGGCACACCTATATTCATCTCTCGCCGCACGACACAATCTTACCAATACTTAGTAGATAATATCCAATCGCGAATTGAAGGCTGACAAGCCAAATATCTATCGATGGCTAGCAGGGCCACCCTCGTCAAAGCCTCTGTGACTACCATCCCGATCTACGTCATGCAAACCATGCTCCTTCCTCAAAAAATTAGTCACCAAATAGACAAAATGAGTTGTAACTTCCTTTGGGGGGATACTGAACACCATAGAGGCTGCCACACAGTCAAATGGGAGATTGTCATGCTACCCAAGGAGGCAGGAGGTTTGGGTATCCCATCCACCCTGCATAGAAACCATGCGATTCTCATGAATCAGGCCTGGTGCCTATATACCAATCCCACTATGCTATGGGCCTAGGTGCTCAAAACTAAATATTTTCCACAGTCAACTCTGTTTACTAGCCTGCGTAATTCAAGAGGGTCGCATATTTGGACTGCTTTCTCACTAGGAGCAAAGTTGCTTCGACAAGGCATGAGTTGGATAGTAAGAGATGGCCAAACTATTCGCCTATGGAAGGACCCTGGGCTCCCTCACAGCTCTCTTTGTAGCTATATCGAGGGGCCCCTCCTCCCTCATGATGAAGACTGTTGGGTCCATTCGCTGTGGACCAACAAGACTTGGTCTTTTGAGGCTCTCAATATCCCTTTTCCCACCCAACTTCAAAACCTCATTCAGGGTATTCCTGTGCCACAGTATGCTCAACTGACAGATACTTTCCTATGGCCCCACAACAATGGTACCTGTTCTATAAAATCTGCCTTAAAATTTCTTTTTCACCAAAACCATGCACCGTGGAATAAACCTCTATGGAACTGGATTTGGGCTTTAACCTGCCCCCAAAAGATTCAAATTTGCTTATGGAAGGCTATGCGCAACCGGTTGCCCACTAAACAATTCCTAGCTTTTGGGCGTCCACATGTGGATACTCATTGTCCCCGGTGCCATACCCCGAAAATGACCATCCATATTTTATACGACTGCCCCTGGGCGAAAGAGATCTGGCAACAATCCCTAGGAATCTTGCCCCTAAACTTCTTTCGAATGTCGTTGCAAGACTGGTTACGGTACAATGCAACGACGACTGTTGTTATCCTGCCCCATCAAATTCCTTGGCATGTATATTTCCCCTTCACTTGTTGGAATATTTGGTTAGCTCGTAATGGACGGATTTTCAGGGATCAATCTCGATCCCAACATAGTATTATCTACTCCTCCATACCAGCGGCTATGGAATTTCACTACCTAGCTAGCACTGTCAGGTAGACCCAAGTCAAAATCCCCCGAAATATACATTGGCATATGCCCCCTAACCCCTTTATAAAAATTAATACTGATGGAAGTGCCCTAGGTAATCCAGGTATAGCAGGAGCCGGGGGAATTTTGCGGAATCATTTGGGACAATGGATATCAGGATTTTCTCTCCACGTGGGACTAGCAACAAATAATATGGTTGAATTATCTGCGGTCAGGCAGGGATTGGCCATGGCTTGGAGTCTGGGATTTAAATTTATTTACCTAGAACTTGACTCAAAAGTGGTAATAAATTGGTTAACAAATCCCAATACGAGTTTCCCTACTAATATGATGCCTTTAATTTGTGATTGCAGGAACGTTTTGGAGTAGGACTGGGAAGTGCGTATGCAGCACATTTACCGTGAAGCAAATGAATGTGCGGACGCTCTGGCAAAGCGGAGAACTCACCAACGAAATCTTTTGACTGCCTCTAGTACATGTCCTAGTTTTGTATATGTTAACTATGTAAGGGATTTGGCGTGGGCGTGACTAGACGATGTGCCCCAGGCTTAGATGGTGGTGATGTATGAATATTATATAATTTAAATAAGACCTCCCGTTTTCCACCAAAAAAAAAAAAAAAAAAAACAAGATTGTTAGAAAAGCATCAACTTAAAAAAATTGTGGTATCAATATCGGTCTCAAATACTGCTTAAAGTTTCCACTGTGCTGTGAGCTGAGTTGTTTTTAATTATTTT
Source organism: Quercus lobata (assembly GCF_001633185.2). Classification (NCBI taxonomy): domain Eukaryota; kingdom Viridiplantae; phylum Streptophyta; class Magnoliopsida; order Fagales; family Fagaceae; genus Quercus; species Quercus lobata. The sequence continues at coordinate 433,997 of NC_044904.1, read as the reverse complement.
TGTTGGGTCGGTCGGGGGTGGTGTCGTGGAGATAAAAGGCCCTCAACTCCCAAGTAAAATTTCAGATCAATTCAGGAAGATAAGCCTTAAAATTAAACAAGGAAAATAACTAAAATGAAGTAGCAAAATCTTAACATAATAACAGTATAGTACTATTTTATTTCGTCAAACAGGCACAAACGAGCAAGGCTATGCTCCATTGTTTAGCAAAAAAAAAAAAAAAAAAGAGCAAGGCTATGCTCCAGTTTATTTATTTATTTATTTATTGAGTGGCAAATCCATGTTTGAGAAGAGATTACAATGACGAAGTAAAAACATCATTTTTATTTTTACCTCACAAGACCCAAGTTGAGGATGCCCCAAGTAGTCTGTGGCCATGACTTTTCCTTAGCTTTCGTCAACAAAACTCTAACCCAAGCAATCCATCCTTCCCAGGACATCCTCTTATCCCATGGACTCCCCCACTCCAACATAAGAGTCAACCCTCTTTCAGCCTCTCTCTCAGCCTCTTCAAACATCCCTTTGTTCAAGTAAACCTGACCCAACAGCACATGTGGCTCTCCCACAAAAGGATTCTTCTCAATACTCCTCACAAGCAACTCCTCAGCCCTCTCCAACCCTCTCTTAGACATATCACAAACAGCTTCCCAATACAAGTCCCTTGCAGCTATTTGCTCCCCTGCATCTAAAACCCTTTTACAGTTTTCAAAAACAGGTGGCACCACAAGCTCAAGATCATCATCTCTATCAGTTTGTACCCCTCCAGCACCGACCCTTTTCCTCTCTTCCTTAAAAATCTCTTCCTCTCTCACTATCAGATTATATATAGCCCCCATCCTCGATATAGAATTCAACCATAGACCTGGCTTGCCATCACCAGGCCACAAAGCTGTATAATTGTTCCCTGAGAACTCAAAGCGACCGTTAGAGTTTTCAAAGAGAGCATCTTGAAAGCCAAAAAGTTGGTCACTGAAATCCCCCATGGTCATCAAAAGGAAAACCGCGACCACCCTTCTAGAAACTGGAACATCTTGGCCGGTCTTGATGTGCTTCACAGTAATCCCATCAGCGGGAAGAAGAGTCTGAAGCTTCTTCCTCCAAGGCTCTTCTTCATCGAACAAACCCTTGTGCATTGCATTACTCAACGATATCTCCGAAAGCTTAAGGTGTTCGACGAGTTCAGAATCAGAGTAACGGAATAAAAGATCATCATGAATAAGAGGCTGTCTTGGGACAATACAGAACAAGTGGATTAACCTCTCGGCCTCATCACCAACATGGCCACGAACCACATCACGACCTGTTGAAGGATCAAATATGGCGAGGTTGACATAGGAATTGGAGTAAGCAGAGTGGAAGAGGCCACAGAGGCAGACGGAGTTTGGTGCTTTCCAAATCTTGAGAATCTTGTATAGGTCAACGAGATGATCAAGGAAGCTGCCATGCTTGTGCCAGCACTCACCGGCTCCAACAGAGCGCAAGACGGCGACTAGCGAAGGTAAATTCTGGTCGATGGATTCGAGCTCGCCACGGAGGAAAGGGCGGGCTGAGTCTAGGAGGTTTTGGAGGTAGTCTATTGGGGGTGAAGAGGAAGCTGGCATGGTTGGCTGCTTATTACTTGACAAAAAAAAGATTCTGAAACGATGGGTTGGAGCTGAAGAAGATGACTATTTAGTATTTAGTATTTACAATAAGAAAAAGCTAAAAAAAGTGGGTGATTGATGGGAAAAAACAAAAGAGGCGTGATAGACCTTTTCTCTCGGGGATGCGATAAGATTTTGAAAAATACGGCTGTAATATTTTCGCAATATTTTTAAAGAGAGGTGTTATGTTCATAATATTTTTATAATTTTTTCACAATAAATTATAGGTGGTTAGATATTATTGGTTCAAATTTTAACCTAACACTAAGATTACTTTTTTGTTTCAACAATAATAACCAATAATAATTTGTCACTTAAGATTTATTGTGAAAATATTGTGGGCATATCATTTCTCTTAAAATAAATTTTATTTGGCCGTATATTACAGGAAGTTATTGAAAGGGTAGAAAAGTAATTTTGATGGTAAGTTTAAATTAGAACTAATAACAACTAATCATTTATGATTTACTGTGAAAATATTTAAGGTATTGTTATGAGATCCTAAAAATAAGAGTCTATTAAAACAAAAATCTGACTTGGCAGGTTGATTTTAGCTGGTAAAAATGTGATTCCCCTAAGTAAGAATACTAATAATAATAATCTTAAGTTTCTCAAAAAAAAAAAAAAAAAAAAAAAATCTTATGCAACGGTGCATGTATCTACTGCTATTGTACACCACGTGTGTTAATTAAGATTGCTTAATACCTCTGGATATTATAATACTTTTTTTTTTTTTTTGAGAATAGAATATTATAATACTTAATAACAAATTTATATATATATATATATATCATATACTATATAATAAAAATTGAGCTTAGACATATTGAACAATTTATTCTTTTATTTTGTGTTGTATTTAGTAGAATTTCATAGACAAAGATTGTGATTTGATATTGTATATGTAGTACTAAGTAGTGATTTTCAAAATTATATACGTAATAGCAGTGTAATGAGAAACTTGACATAACCAATACCATAAAAATGGTAAGGAAAAACCATTTTAGTATCTCCAAATATTCTGATCGAACTAATGTCTTATATGTCTAATAACCCAAGCTAAAATCAATAGCACCACTATAATTCATCATTCTCATGCGTAAGCATGAGTTACATACTAGTCAGATTAATAATGGGGCTGATTAATAGGAAAAAGTATTTTGTATAAAATGATACTATGTTATCCATATCAAAATCTAATAAATGAGACACATGTGTACAAAAATAACAATCCACTAACACATTTTTCATTTGTTAGTAAGGTAGTTATTTTTTGCTGACCTTCCTTATACTTATTGGATTTTGATATCGCGACATAGTATCATTTGATACCAAATACCTTCTTGATGGATGGAGAACAGAAATATTTATAAACTTGCTAAGATAAAGGAGTTGTAAACAAGAGATTTGAATAATGTCTAGTGCATTAAAGATTAAGATTAAAAACTGTAGTTCAAGAAGAACATATTAAGGAAAGATGAAAAAGTTTATTTAGCTTTTTTGTTTAATGGAAACAATGTAGGATTATATCTCCTTAAGGAGAATTTTATATGGCCCACATTTAAGTGATAAATAAAAACTTATCTTTTAAGGATTTTATTTGTGAAAAATGTTATGGTTAATAACAATTTCTAAGTAACTCTCAATTGGTATAACCCTTTTGATTAATAAACACCTTGAAGTTACAAGTTTTAAACTCCTTGATGGAAGGAGAGTTATGGAACAAATCTTAATTTAAAAGGGTCTATAGTCTAGTCTATATATATAGCCTGTCTTCATGAAAAGGAAATATGTGAGGTAAAGGCCACAGACTATAAGACCCTTTTATATACACTATAATATAGTGAGTATTCTTTTTCTCCAATCACTTAAATAACTATGGCTAGAGGTATGTTTATTTTATTCTGCAACTCTAAATTTATCTTACAAGCGATGCAAAAGATTGGAACAAATTGTGTAATCCAATTTAGAATAGAAACCATAGGATTTTTCAAAGAATTAGGATAATCAAACTAAATGACGCATTAAAGAGGATTGTTTGAAGAATTTGAAAGTGCTTGGTTAATGTGAGTGTATCCTAATTGATAAGTATTTTCAATAATATTTCAAATGTAAACAAAATTCCTAGTGAGTTAGGGAGATATTCAAACTATACAAATAACCGTGAAATTAAAGGTATGAGTCACATGATGGCATTTAGGGAAAATGTGATCGAACATAGATTAAGTCATATGAAACAACAATATAAGGGATTTAATTTGGTTTTATGTTAGGAGAATATGTTATAGAAGCTATTTCCTTGACTAATGAAAAAAAATATAAAAAAGCATGTAAAGAACTTGATATGATTTTTGTTGGCATTAAGAAAGCATATGATAGGGTCTCTAAAAGTTATATTGTAAGCTTTGAGAAAAGAAAAAAGAAAAAATTGTTTAAATTATATTAAGCTGTAACTAGTATGAGCATGAGTCGAGACATCCCAAATAAGTTTCATATTACTATCGGTTTGTAATAAAGATAGTCATTAAGGGCACGTTTGGTATACTGTAATGATTATTATATAGAAATAAGAATAAATATTACAAGGAATACATTAAGTTGGAATGTAATAAGTATTACTATTCATTAGTTTGGTGACCATTTAGGAATAGAATTCTGAATATGCATTCACAATTTAGTAGAGTATAAAAAGAATGTGTAATTAAATTATTTTTAAGTCAAATTTCATAAAATACACTTATTTTAGGGTGTTCAAAATGGAGCTAATAATTAACAAGGAAAATTTATTTTCTTTTCTTTTGAAGATGTGGCAACTAATGGCTTTTTAGGAAATTTTAAAAAAAAGTTATTACATAAGGTGAATGAATAGATATTCAGTACTTTTGATAAGGAATAGTTATTCCTCATTTTGAAGAATAACTATTCATAAGGAATAACTATTTATTATAATAAAAACATAACCAAACAACCGAATAGTTATGCCACGGGAATAACTATTACATTATAGTGTCTATTACGGTCTACCAAACGTGCCCTAAGTACACATCTCTTTGCATTAGTGATATATGATAAGCTCATTAAATAAATTTAAGAGGAAACCACTTTATGTATACCTTCTTTTTTTTTTTTTTAGATGATATTGTTCTATTGAATGAAACTAGAAGTGGAGTAAGGGTGCGTTTGTATAAGTTGTTGGAAAATTGTGTTTTGAGTTTAAAATGAGCGTTTGTAAAAAAAAGTTATGAGGAGTTGTATTTGCAAAACAAAGTTTTGAGTTTTAAAAACGCTCTTTTAATCTCTCAAAATGCCTAACCAAGCGGGCCCTATATGTCAAATTATAAGCCGCAATCTAAAGACTTTGATTAAGTAGGATTAAAGCATAGAATATGGAATATAAGTACTAAAAGTAGAACCAAAGGTGAAGAAATTGTAACACTTGATGGTTAAGAGATTGAAAAGGATGTGAATCAATAGTTCCTAAATATGGAGAGATTGAAGAGGATGTGAATCATAGGGTAAGAGCGAGATGGATAGAGTTGAGAAGTGTATTTAGAGTTTTGTGTAATTATAGAATACCTATTAAGTTAAAGGGAAATTTTTATAAGGTTGTTATAAGACCAATTTTGCTCTATGTTATTGAATGTTAGGTTTTTAAGAAGTAACATATTAATTACATAAGTGGTGAATTCCAGTTAGCTCAATTGGTAAAATCTCTGATGGTTAAATAAGAGATCTGAGGTTCAATCCCTGCCTACACCAAAAACCGATTGGTGTCTTGGTTTGATGATAAAAAGTTATCATCAAAAGTGGACGCTATAAGTTGAAACTCTCTCAAAAAAAAAAAAAAAATTACATAAGTGTAATTGAAAATAACAATATTAAGGTGAATAAATGAAAATACACGGAAAGATAAGAATCAAAATGAGGAAATTCACTTAAAGATAGGGGTAATCGTTTCAGATGGTTTGTGCATGTTCAAAGGAGAGTGATTAATGAACCAATGAGAAAAAGTGAATTGATTCAAGAATGAAAATATCATTAGTAGAAGTATAAAAAAAAATGACATGTGAAATTAAGAATTAACAAATAGTATAATTATATATAAAAATAGGATATTGGAAAAGAATACATAACAACCAAACCTTAGCCCAAATTTGTTGGGGTTGGTTATAAATCATTAACAGATTAGTTAGGGTCAACCACATAATGAAATTCAGATTGAGTTTTCCATTTTCCAAAATTTAAAAATATGATAGATAATTAAAAAAATTTAAAATGAAACCTGAAAATTTTTTTTTGTCAAACTTTAATAGAATTTTAAAAATAAAAAAAGTAATTTAAACTAATTCAAATTTTGATAATAAACAAAGTTTCATCTAGAGTACAACTAGTTTAATGATTTTAATCTACTTATTATAAGGACCGTTTCTCTAATTGAATCTCTGCAATTAGGAGAAATATTACTGTGACTAGGTTAATCACATGATTACTGAAAATTTTTATTCAATAAACAAGAAGATATGACTGGCAAGCTGGTGATATAACAAATTTTGTTTGCAATAGAATGAGGGAACGCATTCCTGAAAAAAAACAAAATAAATTTCATTGAATTTCTATTTGATCATATTAGTAATATCTGACCTTCGAGGTACAATGCCAGCCAACTTGTTTATATAAAAAGAGGCCCTAATTGGTGAAAGAGACTCACAAACTGCTCTGTCCTGATTTTGATAAAAATGGTGCAAAATGGATCCATTCTTCTTAGGAAGATATTATAATAAATTCCAAGTACCCAAGTAATAACATCCAACCGAGGTTAGCTCTAAGTTCTTAAAAAATTAAAAAGTACCCCATTGATTGTTCACTGCCTATGAATAGCAAGAAGCCAAGTCATTAATATATATATATATTTGGATGGGAAGTGATTACCAATTAGTAACAACTTCTACTAAATATTGGTCATATATATATATATTAATAGAAGAATATAGCTCTAGTGGGCAAATTGATGCTTGCTTATGTAGCTATGTATTGATTATAAAATGACCAAAAAGAAGCTCCTTCTAAAAGTCATAATGATTTTTCTTATCTTGCTTGACGTATATAGTAAAGAAATGGACAAAATTAGGATAGGTCTTAGCTCAAATACTAATTCATGACTGAGATAAGTTAAATTAAAATGTAACATATGTTCTAGAATATAATCCTGATGACTTAACAGACTACAGTGATTAGTTAAGCACAAAATACAGTATTTTCGTAGTTTCCGTTTTGTTGGCCTTTCTTTTCAATGGTAATTTGTCTACATGGTTTACTAATTTATTTATTTTTACAGTAAAACTGACTATTTAAGGCTGTGTTTGTTTTGACTTCAAATCATTTCTGGAAATGTTTTTCCGTAAAAGTGGGTGTTTGGCAGCACACAGAAAATACGGTCAACGGTAAATGATTTTCGCTTTGACCGGAAAATACCCTTGTTTTGGTGTAAAATGATTTCCATTGCTATTTTCACTTCAAACCATTTTCGGACTTAGACGCGCAGAGAGAGAGAGAGAGAGAGAGAGAGAGAGAGAGAGAGAGAGAGAGAGAGAGAGAGAGAGAGAGAGAAGAGAAATCGCGAACCCAGAAACCGACTCCAACGAACCCATAAAACCCAAGACCGAGCTCATTCGTCGAGCAATGCCCAAACCCATTCGTCAAACCCAGAAAACCCATTCAATCGCACCATCTCAGACCCTCATCGCGCCGATCGCACCACCGGCGAGATCGTCGCACCCCAGCACTGATCCACCCAAAACTGATCGTTCTTGTCACACCCCAAAACCGATCGTTCTCGTGCTATTTTTGTTGGGTATTGAGAATTTGGGTTTTGTTTCTTTTGTTTCTTTTGGGTTTTGATGAATTTGGGTTTTGTCCTCGACCCAACTTTGTCGTCCTCGACCTAGATTCGTCGTCCCCATTCATCGAACCCAGTCGCCTCTCTCTCTCTCTCTCTCTCTCTCTCACAATTTGACCGGATTTGATGAATTTTTTTTGTTGGGATTTGTTTCTTTTGTGTTTATTTACTGAGAAATAATATTAATATTTGTTTGGAAGTTGAGAAAATGTGAGAAAATGTGAGAAATATGATAAAAATGGGTTTTCTAGAGCATTTTCAAGAATACAACCAAACACCAGAAAATATTTTCCAAAATATTTTTTGGAATGCAACCAAACATTTGAAAATATTTTCCTTTCCCGAAAATAGCATTTCCAAAAAATATTTATTTTCTGGAAAATATTTTACGGGAACCAAACACAGCCTAAATCACCAAGAATTACTTGTCACAGGCTCACGCAAAACCAGAAGGGCCAAAAGGCCCAAAACAAGGAAAAATTTACTAAATAGCATCATTTTAGGACCTTTAATTATGTAGCACATTTTTGGAACTCGATTTTGTTAAACTCAAGTTCCAAGTGAAACTCGAGTTTACCAAATGTCATAATACTTGAGTTTGGTAAACTCAAGTTTCACAAGGAACTTGAGTTTGACAAATTCAAGTTCCAAAAAATATATCACATAACTAAATAAGTTTAAACCGATACTTTTTTTTTTTCTTAAATATTTCCAAAAATCATGCTGTTCGGCAAAAAAGGCAGCCAAAACAGTATGCTGCCGGAAAAGTTAACTGAAATGGATGAGCTAATCTTTTGTCAGTTGTCACAGTTTAGTTTATGGATGTATGATTTATGAAAGAGATTTATAGGTCTAATACCTACCTGTGTCTGCCTGGGCGTTGAGAGTTGAGATGACATTATGGTGATGGGGAAATGTTTTATTCATCATGTGACAAAATTTTGTTTCTCAACACATTTAGTTAATCAATAAGTGGAGACAATAATTTTTAACATTGCTTCGAGTATGATAAAAATGACGTTGAAGATAAATCCTAATGAAAGTGATGTTATTCTAATCACAATTTATTAATTTAATAAATAAAAAATGCCGTGAAAAAGTTATCCCTAACATTACTATTTGTTAAAATCAAATAAGATCGAAAGTCAACTGATATTACTGTGTGCTATTATTAATTAATTAATAAATAAATTAACGGCTCGTGTGACCAACTGCATCATCTAAATGATGCTGTAGATGTGTTTAAAAATCACCATATAAGAGCAGCTTGTACTCATTCATAAAATACAACGAGAAAATTTTACGAAAGTTATCTTTGTAAAGTATATCTGTTTTATATATATATATATATATATATATATAACTTTCTATCTTCATGATTAGACAACCCATTACTGCAAGTGTCTATATGCTACACTGTCCCAACATAAATTGCTTTAGTGATATGAAATCATATATAGTTTACGCGAGACCATTGCTCAAATTGGAAAATTTTCTAATAAAAATAAATAAATACTAGAAAGAAAGGAGAAAGAACAATGCAAACGTTTAAATAACGAAAAGAATGTTGGTTCTTTTTGCCATCACTTTCCTGATAACCAAACGGGGCAATGAAGAATCATTTCAATCTGGAAATTGGTTAGTTTATAACGCATGATATCATACATGTGACATGTGAGCTGTGTCTGTCTGTGTCTATGTACCATGTACTTGTGTTGAAGTTGCTTTTTTTGGGCTCCTAGCTCTACCTTTTTAGTTACGTTATAGAATTAAAAATAGCCGTTTTCTGTGTTGTGACGTATGAGCTGTTTGTGTCTTTAGAGATGGTTCGATTTATGGAAAAATGAAAAGTCACATAACATGTAATACCCATGTCACCAAAGTTTGCCACAAAGCAAAGAAATCATGCTTTTGGCCTAAACAAACTGAATTTAATATTCATATATATAGGCCAACCTCATTTAACAGCTTTTGTTTTTGATCTGTTTCACTACACCTTTTCCGCTTTCTCTTGTTTGTAATGTGAAGTATTTATGCATAGATTCGGACAGAGTTAGTGGTATACTAATATTCACCAACTTTCTGATTAGGAGTCAAGGTGAGCTATCAATGACTTACTGTTTTGTTTAATTGATACTCTAAAGTGAAAATTGTGTATATAGAGAAAAACAAAAGTTGTGGTTTTAAGTTTTCAATGATGGTAGAAACTGTAAATTATGAATTTGTAAGAAGCTCCATTAGTTATTTTGGTTGATATGCATTTGAATTCAATATTTCTGAATGTTCTTGGAAGCTCCTGAATCAGATTCTTATGAATTGCCCACTATTCTGGGGGTTTGCATTTTATCTACTCTTTGTTTATGGCCCATTTTCTTGAATATTAATTTTCAATTTTACGTGTGTTGGTCTGTCGTGCTTAGAATTTTATGGTTGAGAATATCAAGTATCAATCATCTGCTACCAACTTTACCATTGGGTTCTCTAGGATGGGAGTCTCATAATTCTTTATATGTTCAGAAATTTCTCTCACACTTATGCATCTCTCAGTGGAAAAGAAAAAAATTTCTGTGTTGATTGATAAGTTTTTTTAGGATGTTTTTCTCATCAAGTTAACCTTAAAATCCAGATAGCAACTCATTTGATCTTGTTCAGGACTTGGAAGAAGCAAAAATTGAGTATATATGGGGTGCCTTGTATCAACACCAAATGACTCTGGTGGAAAAAACCCAAAAAATGTTGGGGAGATTATGGTGTTTGTTCCTGGACTAAGGATTCCTAAACCAGTTGACTTTGTGCTGCCACTTGATGATGGGTTATCAAAGAATTTGGTTGAACGTTTATCTGCTCTGAGAACACGTATTGTTGTCATGGCAGGGCAAGAAGCACCTAGATCTGCAAAATCAAGAAGAACAGCCACACAACATGGTCTGCTGAGTTATAAACATTTCTCTGGATTTCCCAGTTTTGGTTTAGACTGACTAATTACTCTCATAGATTGGCTTGCTATGCAGGAGGTTCAACATTAGCTGATCTTCAGCAGGCTCTTGAAGATTACCTGCCAGTGCTGTTGGGACTAGTTTACAATGGTATGTTAATAACAAAGAATTTGCATTAAGGGCAGGAAATGGTATGAATATTGGATAATACACTGCTCCAAAAAATTCCAATAATGCTTTGTTTGCACTGAAATACATCAGAAGTTTAGTGCCTCAAGCCTCAACCCAACAGCAACAACCAAGCCTTAGTACCAAGATTTTGGAGTTAGGATCAGCCACATATATTCTTTTTCACTATTTTATTCTATCCGAAGTCATACTCTTTGGTAATTCCTTAATTGACATGTCATTTTTTACTACTATTAATGTTAGATTATTCAGCTAAGCCAACTAGATGAATAGGTTCTTCAGTTCAGTGAAATTAAGTAAGATTTCAAGGACCAAGAATGTTTTCCCACCTCCTTCAGTGATTAAATAAAGTTTTAGTACATGGTTTGGATACAGCCTCCTTTCTTTAAGTTTATTCTGGTTTAATATAATTTCTTATGGACTTTTATATCATAATGCAGGTAACAAGCTACAGCATAAGTTGCAATTCAGTTGGGTAAATCAGGAGGATGATGCAGAGGTGAAACACTTAAACTGTATTTAAATCCTTTCTTAAGCCCTTCAAAACATTTCTGATCCAGATCATTGCCTTTGCAGGAAACAACCATGTCTAATTCTTGGTATGAGGTACTTTCAGTTTTGCACTTGATGGCCATGCTAACATTATCACAGGCCAACTTCTTGCTCCTTTCTAAAGCATCTACTGATGGTTATCAGTCTAAAGTATCTGAAGGTGTGATTAAATGCTGACTGCTGCACTGTTCTTGATTTCTCTTGAATTATTCCTTATTCTTGATAGAGAGAACTCAGAAAGTATATGATATACAATTTAAACTGAAGGACTAATTTTAACATGCTTTCTATACTGTAGTTTCTACTTTTCCTCCATATTCTGTAACCAGTTTCCTTACTGCCAGATTTCTCTATATTTGTGGTTTTTCTTATAAAAAACAATTATATATTCATGGTTTGTTGATCATTAGCTATTTCGTAAAGATTGGACATTTATAGGCACTATCCCTGTATTCTCTCTAGATCATGAAAACTAAAAGGACCTTTACAAGTTAGTAATGGAAAACTTGCATCTGCATCAATGTGCCCAACTGTTTCTCTCTATTTGAAATGCATGAACATGCAAGGTTTCAGGGAAATATTTGTCAGTGAGTGACAGTGAGAAGCTTGCATAGCCTGAACATTGATTAAATTCAATACTTGTAACATTAGAAGTCACATTTTTTTGGATTTAGACTTTAACATCACTATAGATGTTCTACCTATATGCCCTTAATTTAAGTAGTATGATACTAATAGTATCCAACACTAATATGTACCAATCCGCTGATAAAACTATTAAGTACATCCTGCCAGGACATGTATGGTAATCTCTTTTCATTATGTTGAATAAATCACATAGTATTATTCTCGCCATGACTGTTTGTGTCCATGATTGTGGAAATGGAGTTTATAAGCTGTTATTTCATTTTTCTTTTTAACCTTTGTTTACTTTGCACTTCCATATGAAACCTTCTTCATTGATGTCACTAATAGATATCATATTTGAGTTCTCTATTAGAGTGCAGTCGAACGTCTATTGATTTGCTTTTGAAGGCAGCTGGATATTTAGATTTTGCTGTCAAACATGCTCTCCCTCAGTTCCCACCTGAAGAGAGGTTTGCTGAAATTCTTCTTTAAAAACAACCATCTATAGTTTTCAGATGAATTTGAGTTTTCAGGTTATTCTTACAACAAACTTCATGCTTTGGAAGGTCAAATTGACTCCTGAAAATATTAATTACTGTAGGAAAGATCTACCATTAGACCTGGCAGAAGAAGTGCTAGAAGCCCTTTGCTTGCAAGCTCTAGGCCAGGTAAAGCTATATGGTTTGCACTCCACCTTTGCCTCTATAAAATAGAGAAACTACGCATTCTATTATATATGCATTCCGTATTTATTATTTAGGCCATGGAATATCAGAATATTGGCATTTGTTGTAACCTGTATACTTTTGAAGTTATGCCATCATTTGTTGAATCCATATTACTGAATCCTTTTTATATTTTCCTTGCTTGTGTCTCCAATACATGGATTAAGTATTCTGTAGTTCACGATTGAATACACGTTCAAGTATTCTGTTTGAGCGAGGATTTTATCAGGCTCCAGAGTCTTGCTTTTGTTATTTCGAGTTTAGCTTCAGACCAGTGAAATGGTAATATGAAATATTTTTCACTTTTATATTGTATATGGTAGATTTGTAATTATTGTATCATAAGACAAAAATAGATTGCACATGCAAGAAACATGAGCTTCTTCATAGTTGTAATTTGCAACCGTTCCCTGGCCTTTCTTTCCTCTGCCTGGAAGAAATACTGTCAGTGTCATTACACCAAGAGCACCATTCATTCTTCCATATTTTATGCAATATTGCAATATTTTCCTTTCTAATTTTAAGGACACAAGTGACAGGGTGCAATACAGAATAGCACTAGCCCAGCTGTTAAAGTAGGCATGAAGCTGAACTAAGCAATAAATTTCTATAGATAAAACTACCAACCAGTTAATGATTCTAAAAGTTAGGCTGATTATTGGCAGTGCAATGATTAAAATGAAATTGAGTAGGACCAATTGAAGTATATAGGGAGTGAAGGATAGATCAACCTGGAAGCTTATGGCTATTGAAAAGCAGACAGCAAAGAGAATGAGAATTGCATATGGACCCAAAACAAAATCTTCATCTCAAATTGGTTTTTCCTTTTGCCTAATTTATTTTCTAATGATACAGGTAGTTGACATTCAACTTGGAATGGCTATTGATAGTATACAAGCCACAATGGCAGTGAAACGGAGACTTGCATGTGAGATGGTAAAATACTGGCATCAGGTAGAAATCTAAATCCTTCACTATAAATGAAGCATTATTGTACACACTCAAAAATAACATCTTATTGGTTCATTATGTTCTACATTGTCCTTCATGAATGATCCATTCAATAAGTTAGAGGTAGACCGGTTTTGCAGAAAAAGAAAATTGAGGTATCATATTTGGGAGTTGGGACCTAGGAAAACAAAATTTTCCCTTTTAACTGTGCCTAATACTACTTCTAATCGAAATATAATATTGCTTTCTTTTCCTTTTCCTAATCTCTCCATCACATTGTGGATGGTAAATTCTTTGCTGGCCTTCTGAAGTATTCTTCCCTGTTTTTCTTTTTGCTCTCAATGTGCCTAATAGTTTCTAAATGAAAGCTTCATTTCTGCATGATACAACATCCCACCTGTTATAGTTATCTATTCATGCCACATATATGTCTAGTACTCTAGTCACATGGAGCAAAAGCAATACATCAGCTACAAAAAAGGCTTGCAGATTATGTATCCAGGCTTCTCTTTAGGCTACCAAATTTGACTTATTTTGAGATAAAGCTAAGAAAAAGGCCTAAGGGTTACCCTGATCATCAAAATTTGAATTGTGTATGAGTACAACAAAATGTGGGTCACATATATTTTGCATTAGATCTGGAAAATGGGAAGACTAAAATAAGTTGACTTCATTGACAAATCTTTGTCGGTGCGCTTTAATGTCTTAGTCTCAAGGTTTCCAACATATCTAACTTCTACTTATATGAAATGGTGAAATTTCCCATTTCAATGCCCTCATTTCCTGCTTTATTTCTTTGGTTTTTTTATAAGTTTGCATATCTTCACTATTCTCTTGGTCTCGCAGTTGTCAGCTTCTTAGATTTGGTTTTACCCCCTTTCCCCTTTAACTAGTAATAAGGTAAGCTTGTTTGTCTTTGGGTTTTTGAGTTGGATATCATCATCTACTAGTGCTAGTTCTGGCCTTAAAGGGAGAGGAAGGAATCATTGAGGGCATCCCTGGTCTTACTAAGTGCATTCATGCAGCAATATTAAGATAGAATGGACATAGAGGGAATGGGGTCTAGTTCAGTTTTCAGGGTGAAAGCCTCTTGAAAAAGGCTTAGCCATTTCTGAGCAACACAAGGCAGGCTGATGTCTCATCAGTAGTTCATATTTATGTTTATAAGTTTATTTGTGATTGGGAAACTAAGTCTTATATTTACTTGTATATGTTTCTGTTTTACTATGCTACTCTCTGCAGGCACAAGAAAACATAGTAAACCTTCCACTGGCAAATCGATGGGGGGAAAAGCATAAGCTTTTTGTTAAGTGGAAACATAATGAGGCCAAGGTATATTTCTTTTTTCTGATAATTAAGGCCAAGGTATATTTCTTTTTCTTTTTATATCACATCTCTGCATTTGAAACTATTACTTCATGGCATCTTAGGCTTTTTTGGTTTTCACTCATCAATGGTAAGAAGTTGTGTTTTCCTTACTACTCTGTGAGGAAACTCCTAAAATCACTAATTAAGCTGCATAAATGAACATTAGAACTATGTGATGCGGGAGATGCAAGAAAATTATTATTTAATATTATTTATGTTTGCAAGCCAATTGTATTTTTATGTTTTAGGTCTTATTAGTTTATTGGGCTCTTAGTATTTTAATTTAGAAATAAGGTTATTTTTGTAATAAGGCTGTAAGGACTCGATTTTGCGACGAACCTAAACAATATTGGGTTCGTACGTACAAAGGTCCAAACAATATCATTTGTAGAGCGTGGGTTTGAAAGGCTAGGCCTTGGTCACCAGACGGTGGGTTTTTCGTGATGTTCCCACATGGTTAAGTTTTCTTCACCCCTGGAGTCTTTCTCCTGGAGGTGAGCTGGGAGGCTCCGATTTCTGGCCATTTTTCCCAGCCCCTTCCCTAGGTCACCTATTTTCCCTTTTATACTGGCCTATGTTTGCTGTCCTTCGTCCACATGTAGGGTCAAACTTTCCAAGACTGATACTTGTCCCATCAGCCCATACCTAAAGTCGTTGGGGGTGGTTGTAAAAGCCAAAAAGTGCGGCTCTGTCAGGTGCAGAGCATTGAATGGCAGTAAGGGCAGCTTTCCCCGGATATTTTAGATTTTCTTTCAAACTTAGTCGTATACCGTTTTTGCCCCTCTCTTCGGTGGGACTTTGTGTTTGCCGAGGACTGAGCGGTCCTCGGCGGTATCTTAAGGCTATCCTATACTTTACATTATTGGGCTTGGGCCATAGCTCTCTTCGGCTTGGGCCTTTGGACTCCCTACGAGTAAACGGGCCCGACCCATAAACTATTGGGCCCCACAATAGCCCCTCAAAACCCTGCTGTCCGATCTTTGAGTTGGAAAGGTGGGTTTTGGTAATACCGAGCCGTTATTATGGCTCATTTAATTTAGCCCTTCATTGATGCTGGCGGTTCTCCACCTGCCCAGAAAATATATCGGTTTACAAGGTGTTCCCCTTAATTTACTCTCGACACGCTCCTGCCGTTTGGTTGTCCAAGACGCGCTTTTAATGACTTCCCTTTACGAGACTCATTTACATTCGACGGTTCGTCTGATGAGGTGGGGAAGCGGAACGGACACATCTTTGTTTTCAGATTCTTTTGGAAACCTGAACGAATTTAATACCTTCCGTTTTGCCCTTCCTATAAGAAGACAAGTTGGAGGCTATCATTTTCGTACAGAGACCCTTTTTCCTTTCTGAGATCTGAAACCCTTAGTCTCCCTTAGTGTTTACTTAACCCAACAGTTATACACCAAATCATAATACGTTCACTATAACGAGTGATGAAGGAACCATACCCCTCCTCAAAGCATCATGTTCTAATAAAGCTCGAAATGGCTCGGTCAGGGCAAGGATGGCAGAAACTTAAGACTTGTCTCACCTTCCTTTTAGCCAAAATCCGAAGCAGGGACTCATCACGTCAAACTTTCGACGTGACTGAGTCGAGAACACCCATTATCAGTACCAGCTGCTCTCTTATGAGCATACCTAATATGGCCCCAGCGTGTTAGGAGTCAGGACCGACGTAGGGACTAAATGCCCCTGCTTCTTCCTCTCTTTGTTCACTGGCGCCTCCTTTTGCCTCTCTTTCTTAGTCTTCCCAGCACCAGATCCATCCTGACGCTTTTCCTTCTCCCTCTTTTACTCCTTTTTCTTTCTTTTCATCTCTTCCCTCTTCTTCTCCTCCATCTTCTTCATTCATCTCCTCCATCTTCTTCTGAGGAAGGTCCTTCTCTCGATATGGGCGCTACTGAGGCAGAGTTAGGAAAGACTTCGGAGACGAGTTTAAAAAGAGATCTGACTGTTTACCCAATGTATTGCTTTTTTTATGATTTTTGCAATCTATATTCTGTATAGGCTTGTTTGAGCCCCTTTTTGTACGTTGTAATACATCTTTACATTAATAAAAATTGTTATCATTTTACTTTACATGTTCTATCTCTATATTTTCGAAATAATAACGCAATGCAAAGATATACACCCTTGTGAATTCTTTTTATTTTTAAACCGTGACCGACGTCTAGGACCAAAGTCCCAGTTAAATAAAAAGGTCTTGCTCTGCGTTTATAAAAACAGTCCGGTTTAATAATACTGAATCGAACGAATGATACTTAGGGTTGAAACTCCCATTAGGTAGGAAAAGAAAGGGCATTATGATGAGCTTACTAAGTCGGCCCGGCACAATACCGCCGACCTTAGAATACACTACTTGGGGCCCTAATCTTTTATCAAAGAAAAGGGCGTTATTATGAATTTGCAAGTGCTGTTCGGCGCAATAATACAGCATTTGAATCAATGACACTTAGGGCCAAAATGCTTGTTAAAAAAGATATCACCATAACCTTAATAGAGTTGTTTGGCACAACAATGCCGACCTGTGAAAAACGATACTTACCCCAAAACTAGCCGAGATGATAGCTCAATGCCCGGTGCAGTGTAGGAAGTAACCATCCGAGAACATATCACCCGCCAAATGAACTGCCTCCCTATACTACTGAATAGTGGGGTGTTTCTCCATCTTCTTAACACTCCCATTGGCATTAGCCTTTTACAGTTTCTGAGCCGAGGACTGAACAACTTAGAATTGTTATTAAGTAGCCAACCTTACAAAAACTCAATCTTCTTCTCATCCAAGAAATTGGTTGCCTAAGTAGTTGGTTTCCCCACAGGCATGAGTCCGAGGACTATGCAATGCCTTGGTTTTGTCCAAAACCTAGTCTTCCTCATCCAGGTAGTTGGTTTCTCCATAGGCTTGAGTCCAAGGATTATGCAATGCCTTGGTTCTGCCCAAAACCTAGTTTTCCTCATCCAGGTAGTTGATTTCCCCATAGGCTTGAGTTCGAGGACTATGCAATGCTTTGGTTCTGTCCAAAACCTAGTTTTCCTCATCCAAGTAGTTGGTTTCCCCATAGGTTTGAGTCTGAGGACTATGCAATGCCTTGGTTCTGTCCAAAACCTAGTTTCCCTCATCCAAATAGTTGGTTTCCCCATAGGCTTGAGTCCGAGGACCATGCAATGCCTTGGTTCTGTCCAAAACCTAGTTTTCCTCATCCAAGTAGTTGGTTTCCCCATTGGCTTGAGTCCGAGGACCATGCAATGCCTTGGTTCTGTCCAAAACCTAATTTTCCTCATCCAGGTAGTTGGTTTCCCCATAGGCTTGAGTCCGAGGACTATGCAATGCCTTGGTTCTGTCCAAATCCTAATTTTCCTCATCCAGGTAGTTGGTTTCCCCATAGGCTTGAGTCTGAGGACTATGCAATGCCTTGGTTCTGTCCAAAACCTAGTTTTCCTCCTCCAGGTAGTTGGTTTCCCCATAGGCTTGAGTCCGAGGACCATGCAATGCCTTGGTTCTGTCCAAAACCTAGTTTTTGGCGTGAGACCTTGGCTTTAGGGGAGTTAGCTCCTCAGCCAAGCCCCTAGAGTTATCTAAGCGATTGACTCTAGTAAACGTAGCCCTTAGTCAAGAATCATAACCCCTAGCGGAACTTTACACTAGAACTCTATAACCAACGGTTAGAAACGGCAACGGAACTCTCTCAACCTACCGTCTATGCCAACACACAAGCCTCCCCACAGACGGCGCCAATTGTAAGGACTCGATTTTGCGACGAACCTAAACAGTATTGGGTTCGTACGAACAAAGGCCCAAACAATATCATTTGTAGAGCGTGGGTTTGAAAGGCTAGGCCTTGGTCACCAGACGATGGGTTTTTCGTGATGTTCCCACATGGTTAAGTTTTCTTCACCCCTGGAGTCTTTCTCCTGGAGGTGGGCTGGGAGGCTCTGGTTTCTGGCCATTTTTCCCAGCCCCTTCCCTAGGTCACTTATTTTCCCTTTTATACTGGCCTGTGTTCGCTGTCCTTCGTCCACGTATAGGGTCAAACTTTCCAAGACTGATACTTGTCCCATCAGCCCATACCCAAAGTCGTTGGGGGTGGTTGTAAAAGCCAAAAAGTGTGGCTCTGTCAGGTGCAGAGATTTGAATGGCAGTAAGGGCAACTTTCCCCGGATATTTTAGATTTTCTTTCAAACTTAGTCCTATACCGTTTTTGCCCATCTCTTCGGTGGGACTTTGTGTTTGCCGAGGACTGAGCGGTCCTCGGCGGTATCTTAAGGCTATCCTATACTTTACATTATTGGGCTTGGGCCATAGCTCTCTTCGGCTTGGGCCTTTGGACTCCCTACGAGTAAACGGGCCCGGTCCATAAACTATTGGGCCCCACAAAGGCAATTAAGGTTTCCTAGCCAATTAGAATTTAGAACTAGGGTTTAGCAGTCCTTTATAAGCAACTTATTGTACTCCTTGAGGAGATAGTTGATATTTTGATGAATAAAAACAATGGCCGTTTGGTCTCTTTTGGTCTAGTGCTGACTCCAAGCAAGGCCTAGATGCTAACTCCTAGGTCATATCTTTTATTTTTCTGTTATTTCAGTTTTGTTCTGATTGTCCTGCGTCACTATGACTGTTAGAGATGAAATTGATAAACAATGACAATGAAGGCTGTATAATACACATCTACCATGTTGTGTAGTCTAATGATCAACGCTGTATATTCTATTAAAGAAGGAAGGAGTTGATAATATGACCCATTACTAGTGTTTACTGCTGCAAATTTAATGTAATGTAAGGCTAAGCTACTCACTCTTGTCTTGTCTAATTTGTTCCTCTCCACAAGTAAAATGAAAATAGCACGGGCATTCTAATGAGATCAATGCTTTGATGATATAACTAATAGTTTTTTTTTTTTTTTTTTGACATATCCAAAACCTAGTTGTTTGACATGTTTTCAGTGATATAGATCCTCGATTCAGAAACCAGTGTTTTTATTGTAAAAGAAGAGGAGAGAGAAGATTACAGCTTTCTGTTTCATAATTGCTATATCAGGAAGCTACTTCGTATTACTAGAGTACAGAATTCCAGTGTGCATACTTGGCTATTACATGAAAAAACATGATGCATCCAAGTCTTTATTTATTTATCTTTCAGGCTGCTGCATACTATTATCATGGTTTGATCCTTGACGAGGGGAAAACAGAAAGATTTCATATGATGGCAGTAGCAGCTCTGCAAGCAGCAGATCAGTTTCTCAAGGAGAGTAAGAAGGCCTGTGAATCCTTCAATATCACACCTCCTTTATCACGGTAGTTGACTGATCTCTCTCTCTCACTGACACATACCATGTAAGTGTAAATGCATGCATCTCACATAGTCAAAAGGTGTACATGTTCAGGATATAAAGCAGTTATTTCATCTAACAAAATGAGGCACATTACCTTGAAAGGAAATGGCAGCATTAGCTTAGCCTTTCCTTTCTGATAAAGGCAAATACTAATAATCAACTTAAAGAAATCAGATGAATTTGCACATACAAAACATACTAAATGATATAACAGGCTTCGATGGGTTTCTGAAGAAGACAAGAACTGTTATTGACTCAACAACAAAAAATCAGAAACTCATGATCTCTAAACACCTTAAAATTGATAGATAACCACTCCATGAATCTATCATGTCTAGAAAGCAAATCTAGTAATCAAATATGGAATATCATGCTCATGAACTTAAAAGAATTTCTAGCAGAAAACTCTCAAAGCAATCCTAGTTCCAGAATCAACTTTGAAGATCTTGCACAGATATCAGAAAATCACCAAAAGTATTCTCTTCAACTAATATGGTTGAGTTTGACCTTTTGCCTTCATCCATACATCATTCTGTCATCACATAGATTTTGGTTGGTCTATGACAAGCTCTTTGCTCTAAGGTTCTCAAATTATACCAGTGGAGGTGCTTCAATTTTTTTTTTAAGGGCACTTCAGTGTTCTCTAAGGGCAAATTATGACCTGATCTTTATGAAGAACATGTTTGAACCTCAAAAGCTGAAGCACCATAAGCATGTATCATTTCCAGGCGGGTTTTTTCATTCTCAAAGGGGCAAGCATTATTTCCCAGGAGCTTATTTAGAATCACAAGATCACAACAGCGTTTCTTGGGCATCAATCACAGACAAACAAAGCCTTTTGGAACACCTTCCTATTGGTAAAATTTTGCAAACTGCAGGAAAAAAAGAAGTGCAGATGAAACATAAGAAGCTCAAATATTTAATATGGACACCCAACTCAGCAAACACTTGACCTCAAAATCACATCATAATAGGTGCAGGAATCATTAAAGAATCTTGCTAATTCTGTTGTATGTGGTTATTAGAATTGCCATATTGTTAAATCAAGTAATCGGTAACATTTCAGATCTAAAGAACTCTAAAGAACCATTGGAGGAATTGCAAGATATGGCAAAGAGCTTGACTAGAATCATATTGCCGCCACTGGAGGTTGGAATGAACAAAACTTGATCCCTAATACAGAGTTTGGAAGGAAAACAGACTCCAAAAGCTTAAGTGTAGTAGCCAAAGAAACACATCCAATACATTAGAGATGCAGGCCTGAATTATGAAGCACAATGATAAGAGTAGAAGTAAAATGTAAACAAAGGATTTTCATTCATTGAATCTCATAGTTCTCACAGCATTTCTATATGCAGTCAGATTCATTTAGCTTCCATAAGATTCACCTTCTCATTAGATCTCCTCTCATTTTCTTAAGCCACTAAAATTCAATTGGACTTTAATGCTAAGATAATGAGTAATTCAGCAACCCCACATCATCACACACAACCCATATATATCCAACAGCAACATTAACAAATCAAATAAACATTTGAATGAAACAAAGAATTAAATCAATTAAGACATCCTAGTTCTCATTATAATCCTTGTCATTCTCAATCCAACCAAACTAACATTGGCCACGCTAACAAGACTGGAATTCTGAAACAAACCCACAATCTGTCTCACATCGTCATCCCCACACTCCTCCACAACGACAACACAGACCCCATTACCCCTCGCCGTTCTCTCCATCTCAGACACAAATCTGGCCGGAAACAAAGCCTCCTCCAAATGCCCAGTATACACCAAATCAAAGATATTGTCAAAGAAGGGCAAGTTATGCGGATCAGCGCGGCTCACTAAAGGCGGCGAGTCGACCAATTCAACCCCAGTAACGTCCAAAGTTCCAAGCTTTGATAGTGCCATGACCTCATGGCCAGCCCCAGCGGAGACACAGAGGACTTTGGAGTGGTTGTGAAGAAAACCCAGATGGCGGATTGAGGTGAAGAAGTGGGAAAAGGAGGAGACTTTGGATTGCCAGGAGTTGGAGGACCAGAGGCGCCGGTTTTTCTTGTCAATGGGTAGAAGCTCGCGTGGGGAGGAATCACAGGAGGACTTTGGGAATTTGAGGTGGGGTTTGGGAGGTGAGTTTGGAGGGACACAGGTTTGTGGGGTTTGGAGGAAGAGGAGGAGAAGGGTCAAGGTGGCTATGGTGATTGAGACAAAGGAGAGCCTGTTTAGGAAGATTTGAATGTGCCTCTCCATTACCATTATGTTTTCGGTAGGAGCTGGAAGATGGAGGGGGCGGTTTGTTCTGTTGTGCCGTGTTTCTCATTGTTTTGTTTTGTATCTTTTAATAAATAAAAAGTCCGCTAATTTTATCTTATTTATTATTATATATTATTGCTGAGTCCACTGTATCACTTACGTACACCTTTTTTTTGTTTTTTTGGGTCCAGAAATCCTCCTGTTTGGAGGACTAGCAGCAAGTACCTTTCCGAGAAGATTGCAAAAGACATTGCAAGTAAGGTGCAAATGAAACGGGACACACTCAATCATGAATCGTAAGTTAGTCTATAGACTCTATACTAATACTAATACTATACTGGTTTATTATGTTTCATATATAGCCCCAGATGGTTGTTATGTCAAAGGAATAACTAACTAGCTGCAGTTCATTTTGTCCGAAGTATCAGTATTTTAGAAACTTTGTAACATGGGCTGGCAGTCATATTAACCGGTATCTGAAAATGGCTTTGGATTTTATGGCCAATTTTTTGTGTGTCTAGCACCTTGTATCAATGTTTTTTATATTTATAGGAACCTTGTATCAATGTTGAGCTAAAATAATTGGGTTTGTTTGTTCTTAAATATGGTAGAAAACAAGAATATGTTTAATTGGGTATCCTTGATTGCAGGATTGAGCAGACAGCTCCAGCATTGCCAGATTTTGCTTTGTCCCTAAAACCTGATGAATATAGTCTTCCTTCAGTGGACCCTTCGTGGAATGACATTTTACAGAGTGAAAATTTGTTTCCATCTAGGCTAGACGCAATTTAAATGTAGCTAGAGAACGTACCAATCATTCATTGAAGGAGAAGGACACCATCCGTAACTGATAGATTAGTCCAAGTTTAATCAGTATATATTTTCAATGTTTAGTAATCTTTTTCCCCCCTCTATAATCCAGATTCCTCTTAAGATATGGCAAGATTTGCTTCTTAACATTTATCATCATTTTTTACCGTGACTCTACTTCATGTCATATGAGCATAATAAGCGAACTTGCTTTATCTTGCATAGAGTTTGAAATGAACTCAGGATTAACAAAATATAATACATTCGACAATATTTCCATCTTTTCTTTCAATGAACTGAGGTTCTGATAAATCTAAGCCTTGATAGGTCTCACATCTTTGAATTGAGATTTTCTATCGATATTAACACTTGAAATGCTCCCACAATTACTTCTTGTCAAGTGCAACTGTTGAGTTTTACGAACGAGAACATGTGCAGTATTTGGATGTACCAGTGTTATAACATTCTACTTGGTAATGAAATCAATTATTGAGACATTCCACATAATTTGGTCTTGTAAATGACATTTATGGGCAACACCAAATAATAGTCCCTAATATAGATAAAAACCACCAGAATTTGTAACTGGTTTCAAATAATGATACATTCGTTTTTCCATACTACGTGTAAAGTTGTAAATTGCAGCAATCAACACTAACAAATCAACATTTTAGATCACATTTAGAATTAACACACATAAACTAGTAAAGATGTTGCCGAAACCATTTTGCAAGTGATCAATTTTGCTCAGATCCATGTCTAGGAATCATATTTAGAGACTTCATTATAAAGGCATACGTGAATGCATCTTCTTGGAGCTTCTCAAATCTGCATCCACCAAAATAATAATACAATAAATTAAGTTATTAGAGAGAAGACATGCAACCACTTTCGATCAAAGACGGTCGTTTTGAGTTCGAACTGTCTTGAGCCCCACGTATTGAGTTTGTAAGAATAACAGTTAAGTGATTAAATTCACTACGTCCTATTAGCTTAAACTTTTGGAATAAGTGGTACTTTATCAAATAGAATTGAACCACAGGCCCATTAGCATAACACCCTCAAACAACAGCGAAACATGTATGCACCAAATTCTCTTATATAATAGCTACTAACATGCTTATCACTTATTCAAACACCATCAGCATCATTATAATTGTTATGTAGTTGCAAGAAAGATTGTGAATAATTATAGATACAATAACCAGAAAAATTGTTACCTTCCTGACTTCGAAAAATGCCCAGCACCAAGTTCACATTTAAACAACAGTAGGTTATCATCAGTCTTCAGATCCCTCAGTTTCGCCACAAACTTAGCAGGTTCAGAATACAAAACACGTGGATCTATCACAATGCACTAGCGTTCAGATTAAATGAGAAGGAATATATGCATCATATATAAAATTATAACATGTTTCTCTGCTGTCAGATAACCATCATGAGGGTCAATTTGGCAGACTAACAACCATCCAATGTATCACATACAATGATCGTCCAAACAAACATTAATTTGACAAGATTGTACCAAGAAAGCATGTCAGAAAGCTTAGTGGGCTCCCTTGTATGGGTATTTAACTAGCTCGCGTGACCCAACATCTTGAACATCTGACTAGTTTTTGACACTTTGTATCATGGATTAGAACTTCATCTATTTGAAGTTAGTGCATGCTATGATGGTGATTTGCCAAAAATAAAAAGATAAGAACCTACATAGAGTTTTCATGCCAAAATTACTAACCTACTGGGTGAGGCCTAGGGTTCAAGACTCACTAAAGTGTGTAACTTACTAATCAAAAGAATAATGGTTATTTGTTTCGGATATAAATGTACATTTTTTTTTACTTACAATAGTTAACACTCATAAAAAGTGTTAAGCATTTATGCTTACCATTTAAACCAGCTGTTACAAGAATGTCAGGATAATTTTGTGCCTTAACCTGCATAAATATTGTTAAAGGTCAGATCAGAATGAAGAATGATGATAATCTACAATAACACACAACTCTGAAATCATGTTTAAATGGTGAAAATGATGACTAATCTAGCTTCACAGTTCAGAGAAAACTGGTCAACTACATGTAAAGGAAACACATAGAGTTGTATAATTCTCACATTATCAACAGGGGAATATGACTTCATGTAGAAGTAGAACTCCTCCTTCCGAGGGTCACCCCATTCCTGCATTAAGAGAAAGTAATCACAGGTAGATTGTCTGCACCAGCACTATCAATAAAATATAACCAGATCTACTTGCAGCACCTACTAAGAGTCAATTAAAATCTTAAAATATCAGAGACAGGAGGAGAATGTGAGATAAGTATATCAGTAGAACCATGAACAACGTAAAGAACCACTCGCAAATACAAAGATTCTAATCAAAGCATTCCAGTATCTCTATAGCACATATGAAAATGAAAGACCTCAAATTTGGGTGAATCCTATCTTAGAGATATAGCCTGGTATAACGATAAAACATGGTCCACAAAACAAGAGATTCATCACATGTAAGGCATAGCTACTAGTACAGAGTCTTATCAAATGGTAAATGCATGGATGTACTTATGCTTGTATGCACATCATTTCCATGTTCATATTCGCCTGCACCCTGCATTACAAAAGTTTACTAGAAGAACAAAGTCACTAGTTACTTTCTGTGTTCAACAACCCAAAATTTAAACATTTTCAAAGGCTGAGATAGCAATAACATCAGAATCTCATGAGAAAAAGAAACACACCTCCCACTCTGAAGTGGTAAGAGGGATAGTTGGATCCAACATTGTAGTCAAAACATCTACAAAAGGTACTCCAGCCACAGCAGCCTTGAACAAATCAGGCCTCATATTAAGAACAGCACCAATAAGCAATCCTCCCGCACTTCTTCCATTAATGCACAATTTTTCCTTTGAACAGTACTTGTTTTCTATTAAGTACTCAGCACAAGCAATAAAATCAGTGAAAGTATTTTTTTTCTTCAACAACTTCCCATTCTCATACCACTGCCTTCCCATTTCACCACCTCCACGGATGTGAGCTATTACATAAATAAAACCCCGATCTAACAAAGACAGCCTTGATGACTTGAAACTGGGATCTACGCATACCTGTTTAGAACAAGAAATTTTGAATTATAGAGTGAGTCTGAATGAATTAATTGAGTACAAGTGAAAAACAAAAAGAAACAGAATAGATAAATGGGTGAACATAGCATGCAGACCAGTTTGCATGAACATAACCAAAATGAACAGCCAATTGATGAATAATATGTTCATATAACAGAAGGAAAAAAAAAGTGTTTGATTACATAAAATAGACTTTTAGCAATGCATTGATTGACTGCTGTACTATTTCCCATGATTGGAGAACAGTGACCTATTAGACCAGAAATGTAGAACAGAATCCAGGAATGTAGCCTCTAATTAGGATGTTGAAGCTTCTGATGAGAGTCAGAAGACCCCAGAAGAAAGGAATGGATAAAACAAGTGACTTAAACTTCAACAAGTTGCAGAACATTACAATTAAAAGGGCAAGAGTACTAGGAATAGTACACCAGATCACAAAGTTTTTCCTGTAGAATGGATATTCCAAGTGGATAATACATAAACATAATGCATCAAAACAGCATTCTACGACAACTTTGATCTTTGAAAATCATATTTTGTTAAAATATTAAAAAAAAAAAAAAAAAAACAGATGCCACTTTTTCCATTATCACTATGGTATTAAGAACATATAAATCCCTGTTTGTTCCAGTATCCTCAGTTTAATCTACGAAATAATTCATTACCTCATAAGAGCCATAGCCATAAAGTAGTAATGGATCTGACCCATCGAGTTTCACAAGATCCTTGCGATAAACAATTGATATTGGAATCTGAGTACCATCTGGAGCAGTAGCCCATTTTCTTTCAATAAAATAATTCAAGGCATCAAAACCCCCCAACACCTGGGCAAGAGAGAGGAGAAAATTACTGAATTATGATGTACAATAGTAGCTGCAATATATGGGACATAATCTAAGATATTACACAAGAAATTAACCTATTTTTATGTTATTGCAACAGAAAAAACTAAAAAGCATTCAATCAGTACATGTATGTCAGTCTAGCATGTAAATATATCTACTACTGAGATATTGATGGCAACAGTCTTCATTCATATTCAGTTCTTTAATAATAAAAAAGAATTACAAAAATTGACATACATAAGCCTGAACTATTTGGTTAAATACATTTTTGATAACATGAACCATGCAAATGCATACTTGTGATACAAGCACTTTTCAACAAATGTAAGATGAAGTCAACCCTCTCAAATTTCAGTCTAGATCAATCTAAACTTCAAAGGTATGAATAAAAGCAATAAAGAACTCAGGGAGGATGGGGAAGAGTGATGCAAAATTGCAATTCCTAAGCAAAAGGAGGTCTCTATGACTTTCAAATAAACCACAAGTCCCAGGAGATGATACCAATAAGATTGAGTATATACTTCATTAATAAAATCAATTAGAATTAAGTTTCTCTTGGTCATCAAGAATTTTCACACCCTTACGGTCAAAAAAATTCATGCAATAGTTTTAGCAAGTTTTGAAAATGAAGTATTCTTAACATTTTTGGAAATAATAGAGCAGGAGAGGTTATTGTAAGAGAAGGGGGGTGGGGGGGAGAACGTTGTTGAAACTTTTTTTTTTATTCATATTGCAACAAGAATTTGAGAGAGATACATCTAATCATCTCAAATATGTGAAATTTAATTTGATCAAATCATCACAAAGATTTTGAAATATGTGCTTCTATGATCTTTTTTTTTCACAAATCTATAAAAAGCAATCGACAAAGTTTATATATCCTCTTTTTGGTAATATTTTTCCAAGAATAACCTCACTGATTCAATGTATGGTTTTCTGCCACCCCCCACATCTGAGGATTCTTGGCTTTAGTTAATGTTCAAGCAAACATTAAGGAAAAATTTAAGTGCTGATAAAATGAAGCAGGCATGTAAATTATGAGGTCAAATCACATGTGTACACACCTAAAGGACTAATTCAAATTTATGTCAAGGTCTTGATAAGTTCCAGCTTAATAGGCAGCAAGCACACTAATTTTAAATCACAGGAAAATGAGTGCCTCTCTGCAACCATGCACACAATTCCATTAACAGAAATCATGCTCATAGAAAAGATCAGAAAAGAAAACAATATCATTATTTTATATTAGGAACAAAAATTTTATAAAGAACAAAGCCCTAGTACACATGTAGTATACTGGAGCCCCACCCAAAAATTAACTATATCTATTGTTATAAGCATGTAAATCAGATGACGATTCAGAACACAATAATTTGAAAAGGATCTGTTCATATAGCTTACTGTTTCAATCTTCTTCAAGACAGAAACGCCTGTCTTCATATCATAATCATATACAGAGGGAGGAGTCTTCATTGAGCTATAATAAAACCGTAAAATGCTGGAATTAAACTGTGACTCTGATGGATCCACTGAGTATATAGGATCAATAAACTCAACAAGATGACCACCTTGAAGGCTCTTAAGAGGTTCTCCAACATCTGGAAGGCCATAAATAGTTACTTTTGGTAGACCATTTTCACGCTCATATACAACGAGATGATCGTTAAAGAGTTGTATATCCTGAATTTTTACACTGGACAAAATTCAAATGTCATAAGTTTTTTGACCATGGAACCTCATGCCCTCCAAGAATATTGAGGGAACAGTAGCTACAAAAGATAATAGCACACTACATGCAAAATTTTCTAGAATGGATATGCAACAAATAAGTTCACAATATGACAAAATTACACACGCATCCTTGTAAGTTGTTATTCCTTTGCTATACATATAAATTGAACCTTTTAAAGTAGGACATAGACATAAACATACAAGGATAAGTGGTTAGAAAAAGTGCAAATTGCTAACAGTTGGACAAATATGTTTGCTTAGAGACCATTTACCTAATTACTGGGACAAGGCTATGTTCTGTTCCTTCTAGAATACACATTATGTACGCGTTTTTTTTTTATCCCCCCCTTTTTTAGGGAGAGTGACAGAGAGTGAGATCCCTTAATATGGATAAACCGACTGACAAAGACATCCATTATGTGACAAATTATATATGAAGTAAACATGTTCCCAGCATAAGCTGGAGATATTGAACCAAGGTACAGAACCTCATGTGCCTAGCATAAGGAAAAAAATAAAAATAAAAACCACCACACTCTTATCTGAACCCCCCCTCCTCCCTCCCCTTTCTCTCCTTCCCCATACTTGGAAAGCATTTCTGAGCTTTGGACCTCTTTCCTTTCCCAAATGTGTTGCCTTCTCTTTCTTAGTCTTTGTCCTATCCTTCACAACCTTCATATTTTTCTTTTTCCATATAAGTACATTCCTTCCCATGTAGTAGAGGTATCTGCTTATAAGTATCTGCTGAGTTTTGGACCTCTTTCCTTCTAGTACATCTAATCAGCATAATTTGAGCAGTAGAATGATAAATTCAAAGTTCTAGTAGACTTATCCAAAAAAAAAAGCTCAAAATTCTAGTAGTCATCCCAAGTTTCCCTCTAGTATATCTAATTGGCATAATGGAGCAACAGAATGATAAGCTCAAAGTTCTAGTAGTCCTTCAAGTATGTCCTTCACATTTCCGGATATACGTCCAAGTGACTTTAGGTATGTCCTTCACATCTCTGGATATACTTATGATCTGTCATGACTAATTTACTATCAATTTTTCTGCGGAGACATCAAGGGTTCAACCTATAGGAGAAGAGGGTTTCCACTTTTCAGTGGAGGGATGCCTTATTCTGTAGCCAACTATTGTCATTTGATTAGTATCCATGTGAATATGTTTCGTATCCATGGATTTGATGTAGAATTTTGTTTTCATTGAATCTATGACAATCCTTTTTCTTGCATTTATAAGTCAAAACAAGAAAATTGACCTTTAGAACATTGAACACCATGAAGCATGAACATATTAATCTAGATTCTTAAATTTGTTACTCAGTAAAAACAGACAAGCTTATAGGATCAAGCATGCCTAGATTTTCTATGATTAACATGCGCACATCGTGTAAAGTTGGGAGAGAGGAAAGTTCTATAGCTTCAAGGACAGGAGAACAAATTTAACATGTAGCATCAGCAAAAGTGTACTATTGCAAAAAATATTACAGACTTTCATGTTAGCAGAAAATATGAGACAATTTAGAAGAAAGAAGAAACATTTCAGGTATTTGAATTCTTGCCACTTTTGAATATAAGAATTCACAGTAACTTTCCAGCATGAATTGTATTGAATTCTGAAAAGAACTAATTTTGATCTGATGGTCCATGACAGGATGATCCAAATGTCAAGAAGTAATCAACTGAAATTAAAGCAGAAGGGGGTCTGATTCTATACAATTTTTTTTTTTTTTTTATCACATTCAGATCTACACTCTGTAGGTATATAATACAGTTACTTTATTTGTTTCATATATTACACAGAACACAAGAAAGTATATGAATGTGTTAGCAATGTAAAACTAGTAGTAATTGATAAGTACCTTTGTCTGTGTGAAAGCAGAAGTGTAGTTGCATTAGTATTATCCAGAGGACAAGCTATGAGTTCAGAATTGAAAAACTCATCACTCCTCCTCTGGATAAAAAAATGATTCCCACGATGGCTGACTGAGGTGTCAATGCCATCTACACGAGGTGTGAGAACTTTAAGTCCATCTTCAGGGTTTGAAACATCAAGATAAAAGTTAAACCTAGTATTTTTACTTTCAGAAGCAACAAACAAAAACTTCTTGCTTTCAGAAGCTTGAAGATCAAGAGAAAAGGTATCATCTTTTTCGTAGTAAAGACAGGTATCGCTTGATTGCTGTGTTCCCAATTTATGTAACCATGCCTGTGGGCAATAACAACAGAGCATTAAATGTGTGGGAAGTGGGAAGTAATTTGGGTATGGATAAATTAGTGATAGAAGAAGAAGAAGGAAAGAGAAGAAGCTACCTTGTGAGGGCGGAGAATGTCATCCATGGTGATGTAAACTAAAGAGGCATCACTAGCCCATTCAAGATAGGCAGTGACACCCACAAGAGGGTTATCCACAGTAGCCCCAGTTTCAGCATCAATGACATAAACAGTGTAGATCTCATCTCCTTTAGTGTCCTCGGCATACGCCACCAATTTGTTATTGGGACTAACCTGTAGTGTAGTGTAAAAAGCTTTGTAATTTGAGAAGCAAATTAATTGGTATAATAGTCACAGACAGAGAGAGAGTGGACCTTGAAAGCAGCAATGCTATAATAATCATAAGATTGAGCCTTAACATTCTCGTCCAAGATAATATGCTCTTTTTCAGCATTGGGATCCGTGGGTATGGTGTCGTGCACAGAAGGTGGGGCGTTGGGATTGGGTACAGGGCGCCTACAGTGTTGAACATACTCCTTGCCCTCAAGAGTCCTCTGGTAGTAATAGTAAGCGCCTCTGCGCACAGGGGCAGACACATCGTCCTCTTTGATCCTCCCTCTGATCTCCGCATACAGCTCATCTTCTAACTTTTTGGAATCGGACATGAGGGAATCGGTAAAGGCGTTCTCTTGTTGGAGGTAAGAGAGCATGTCAGGATTGGAGCGAGAATCGTCGCGGAGCCAATAGTAGTTGTCGACCCTCACGTCACCGAACAATTCCATCTTGTGAGGCACCTTCTTTGCCACAGGAGGCTGAGGCTGAGGCTGAGGCTGGGCCTGTGTGGTCATGGTGGCCGTTGATCGGACGACGGCGGCGTTGTTAGAATTATTTGAAGAAAGGGACAGAGAGAAGCAGTGCGTAAACGACACTTTTTACACTGCGCTGATGATGATGATGATGTACAACAAAATGCATCCTCCTTATCATCATCATCATCACTCACTATTTATACTCCCTTCCCTACTATTACGCTAAACCCTTTTCTTTTTCTTTTTCTTTTTTATTAAAAAAATATTATATTTTTATTCCTTCCTTGTTGTTTGCGCGGGAAGGTTTCAGATTGGATTGGTTGGAATTGGATGGATTCGATTCTAAACTATTAAAACAGTAAAAAAATTACTACTAGTAGTATTCTATTTTAGTACTAAAACAAAATAAAATATATAAATGGACAAACACAAAGACAAAGAAACACGGCAACTTCGTTGGGAGTTGGGAGTTATTTTGTGCTAGCTAAGCTATAGCTCAACTCCAAAACCAAAAACAAAACCATTTGTGTTGTTGTTGGAGGAAGCTTCTGTGCTATTGTGCTTTTCTGTGCTTTTGTGTGCTTCACGTGGGAAGAAGATAAATAAATCCCGGATAAGATAAAGAAGACAAGAAAAGTCGCTCATTTATTTTAGTTATTATAGGCTCTCATCTTTCTCCATTTTCTGCTTTCTTTTTTCTTTTTTTAATTGAAACAAAAGCATTCTCATTCTGATAGAGGGAATTCTGTATTTACCGTAAACAATAACACAAAAAACATTTTAAAGCATGTATAATATATATTCGGGCTCCCATTGGATTTACTTTTCCTATCCTTCCTCCTTTGCCCATAGCATTCAAATGTTGATTAGTAAACATTTTGGAATTTCCATTACTCCACTTTTTCCCTAAGGCCAATGTATTTAGTCAGTAGTCAGTAGTCACTCACTTTTATCAATCGGTGTCTTAAATCTCTTTTTGATGAATTCATAATTCCCACCCACCCTCGCATTGAAAGTTTTTAAACAAATTTTTACACATTTCAACCCACTTTTTTACCCACATGTATATCAAAAACACTCAAACAACATTACTCAAACTAACTAACCAAACACGTATATCTACTGGCATCATTGCGTGCGTGAATTAAATCTCTCTTTTATGAGTTCATAATTCCCACCCACCCCACCACCATCTTTGGTGCAATAGTCACTCTACAAGTATAAGTGTTTGTGGGAGGCAAAGACCGGGGTTCAAGTATCTAGGAGGGAGTTTCACACACATATATATTTAAATTAAACTAGAGTAGAAATTCTATCTTGTATAAAAAAAAAAAAATTCCCACCCACCCCCCACATTGAAATTGTGGAAACTAATAATTTATCTAATAGTCTCATTGCATGCACTTTGCATATGTGATGAGGCTCTTTTTAGGTTTAGTAGTCCTATTTTATAGCAAAAAAAAAAAAAAAAAACCTGTTTTTTTATTTTTTATAAATAATTTTTATTTTGAAAATCTAATTTATAAATGGATAAAGTAATTTGAAAATCAACAAGAGAGTGACTCTATTTTTTAGGCAATATTTTAGTGGGGGTTAGAATTGTATGTTTACCAAATTGTCATTTAGTTTTGTTTCTACTTAAACATAGGGATGTAGGGACATTTTTAAACAAAAAATAAGGATCGTAAATAAGGGAAGCCCCTTAAATAGTAGTATAGAAAAAACAACTTTGTGTCTTCCATTAATCTTTTTTTTTTCCTTTCCTTTTTTGTATGATTTTTGTTTTAATAAACTTAGTGTGATTGTTTTCTTCTCAGCTAAACAAAAAAATATTTTCAGTCCCTCCACCTTTTCACCCTCCCAATCAAACAAAAATAAGGAAAAATAAAATATTTTTTATCCTCTCACTTTTCCATCTACTCTCCATTTTCCATCATCTCAACCAAACAAACCCTAAAGTCCAAAAGCATACGTGCTAAAATACATGCCATAAGTTCCTCAAAAAAAGAAAATAACACACACAAATATTAATAGGTAAAGCTGAAAGAAAATCCAATTAGGTTTTAAATTAGATTCCAATTTTATAATAAATTTAGATTCCAATTTTGTAATAAATAATTATTTTATATTTTTCATTAAAATAAATTGCAAAATAATTGATATTATGTTATTGCAATGATATCTTAATATTTGTTGTTGCAATAGATTGTAAAATAATTGATATCAGGTTATTGTAATGCTATCTCAATATTTATTGTTGCAATAGATTGTAAAATAATTGATATCAAGTTATTGCAATGCTATCTCAATATTTTTCATTGCAATAAATTATAAAATAATTTATATGCTATGGTATGTTATTAATATTTGGCGAAAATGGGTAATTACCCATCAAAATCGAACTATTTAGTTAATAGGGTCCGTTTGGAAACATATTGGCAAACTAGCAACTCGAGCCTCAGAGGCTCGATTTTGGGCCCCTAAATCGAGTTTCTAAGGCTCGATTTTCATGCATTGTTCCTCTCTGATGTGGCGCTTTGTCCAGGTGGCGTCCACATGAAAATCGAGTCTCTAAGACTCGATTTCCACCGAAAAATAAAATATTAATCACCCAAAATGCAACCCAAAATGCAGAAACAGCGGAAAGAAAATGCAGAAAGAAAGAAAAAAAGAAGAAGAAGAAGAAGGAATGGCGACACACACAGGCCGCGCGCGACCAGGTCGCCGCGCGACAGATCCAGGCCGCGCGCGACCCAGTCGCCGCGCGCGACCCAGGTCGCCGTGCGCGACCCAGGTCGCCGCGCGCGACCCAGGTCGCCTCGCGCGACCCAGGTCGCCGCGCGGCGCGACCCATGTCGGCGCGCGCGACCCAGGTCGGCGCGCGCGACCCAGGTCGCCGCGCGCGACCCAGGTCGCCACGCCGCGCGACTGTTTCTGGGTTTTTTTTTTTTTTTTTTCTTTCTTCTCTGATGAACGCGTTGTGGTTTTCTGGCTTTCTTCTCTGTTTCTGGGTTTTCTTTTCCTCTGGTTTTCTTCTCTGTTTCTGGGCTTTCTTTTCCTGCTGCCCTTTAGTTTTTTTTTTGTTTTCGTTTTAAATGTAAATCGAGTCTTAGAGACTCGATTTCCATGTAGATGCCACCTGGACAAAGCACCACAACGGAGAGGAACGACGCATGAAAATCGAGCCTTAGAAACTCGATTTAGGGGCCCAAAATCGAGCCTCTGAGGCTCGAGTTGCTAGTTTGCCAATATGTTTCCAAACGGACCCTATTAACTAAATAGTTCGATTTTGATGGGTAATTACCCATTTTCGCCTTAATATTTTTGTAATTGTAAAACAATCGTTGTAAAATTCGAAAAAAGAAATGGGAAATGAAAGAGGAACCTTAAATGTCACACGTTTTATGTTTACTCATCCTAAATAAATAAATAAAAATAAAATGGTATGAAATCATCTAATAAAGGCTTAACCCGGTCCAACTGGTCTCAGCCACCATGGCCGAAATCAGACAAACACACAAATTTATTAGCTTGATCCTCATAAAATTTGAGATAACAATAATCTCCAGCACCTATAGAATGATCCTTTATCTAATCGTAAACATTATTTGATTCAAAATTATCATGAATCAAAATCAACCCAATTGAAAGAATATATAAGACTAGAAATTATGAAGATTTCCAAACTTATAAAAGGACGAGAAAGAGGGAGCTTAGTACCAAGAACTAGAGGTTTTGTTAGTCTTCTCTCTCTCAGTCTTCTTTGAGTGGCTACGTCTCTCTCTCTCTCTCTCTCTCTCTCTCTCTCTCTCTCTCTCTCTCTTCTCTGCTCAAATTTCTTTCTTTTCTTTTCTTTTCTCTCAATGTTTCTTATAAACGCTCTGTAAATCTGCTTCTTCCACTTCCCCTTATTCTTTTTCATTTTTCTTTTTCCTTTTCCTTTTCCTTTTTCCAATCGTAGTATGAAAGCCTTTTCTCTTACTTTACCATTTGTAGTAACCTAAAACGGTGTTTGGTCACTAGTATGTGAATATTTTTTGTAATAGATAATTATTTTATATTTTTCATTACAATATATTGTAAAATAATTGATATCAGGTTATTGCAATGTTATCTCAATATTTTTCATTGAAATAGATTGTAAAATAATTTATATGCTATGGTATGTTAATATTTTTGCCATTGCAATAGATTTAAAAATAATTTATATCAAGTTATTGCAAGGATATCTTCATTGCAATAAGCTATTATTTCAAAATGACTTGCGAAACTCAAGTCATTTTCATTTTGGGAAGCACTATGCTGGGAAACATGGTTATTGAAACAATCAGCAAATAACAAAATCTTTCATCCAAGGCTTTCAGTAACAAAATCATTCTAGAATGATGTTTTATAACTTTGTTCCTCAATGCACAAAGCTAGTAGAGTAATTATTGCAAATCATATAGAAACTTATACTGCCTTGATATTGGTCTATACCTGTGTTGGGCCCCACATATAAGGGTGAGGAGGATGACCTGAAGCCATGGTGGAATTGTGAGAATTCTTCATAATCCAAATCTAAAGAAAGCATAATATAAGTATGTAAGTGAGAAATGATATGCTTGAAAATTGTGACGGAATGAAGAAACCCACGCAAGGTGCAAAAAAAAAAAAAAAAAAAAAGCCTAAGCTGATTCTAACTACTAGCCTAGAAGAACACTCACTCACCCAAAAAAAAAAAAAAAAGTCCTTCGGCTTCCCTTCCCCTTATTCTTTTTCTTTTTCCTTTTTCCAATTGTAGTATGAAAGCCTTTTCTCTTACTTTTTCCATTTGTAGTAACCTAAAACGGTGTCTAATCATTGGTATGCGAATATTTTTTGTAATAGATAATTATTTTATATTTTTCATTACAATAGATTGTAAAATAATTGATATTATGTTATTGCAATGATATCTTAATATTTGTTGTTGCAATAAATTGTAAAATAATTAATATCAGGTTATTGCAATGCTATCTCAATATTTGTTGTTGTAATAGATTGTAAAATAATTGATATCAGGTTATTGCAATGCTATCTCAATATTTTTCATTGCAATAGATTGTAAAATAATTTATATGCTATGGTATGTTAATATTTTTGTCATTGCAATAGATTTAAAAATAATTCATGTCAAGTTATTGCAAGGATATCTTCATTGCAATAAGCTATTATTTCAAAATGACTTGCGAAACTCAAGTCATTTTCATTTTGGGAAGCACTATGCTGGGAAACATGGTTATTGAAACAATCAGCATATAACAAAATCTTTCATCCAAGGGTTTCAGTAACAAAAACCATTCTAGAATGATGTTTTATAACTTTGTTCCTCAACGCACAAAGCTAGTAGAGTAATTATTGCGAATCATATAGAAACTTATACTGCCTTGATATTGGTTTATACCTGTGTTGGGCCCCACATATATGGGTGAGGAGGATGACTTGAAGCCATGGTGGAATTGTGAGAATTCTTCATAATCCAAATCTAAAGAAAGCAGAATATAAGTATGTAAATGAGAAATGGTATACTCGAAAATTGCGAAGGAATGAAGAAACCCACGTAAGGCGCAAAAAAAAAAAAAAAAGTCCTTCCTCTCTCTTTCTCTTCTCTTTCTTTTTCTTTTTTCTTTTTTCTTTTCTTTTTCCAATTGTAGTATGAAAACCTTTTCTCTTACTTTTTCCATTTACAGTAAGCTAAAACGGTGTCTGATCACTAATGGGTTGAAGAGATGGATGTGTTTTAGTTGGATTAAGATCCCGTGCAATACCTTGGGTATTGCACAATGTGCAATTCTATTAATCTAGACCGTCTATTTAATCTAACGCTTATAAATTTGACACCTCATATAAGACACCCTAGCGATCTGCATGATTCACTTTTGCCTTTCCCTTCTCTATTCTTTTGTCTTCAGTTGGTCCAAGTTTTCGAAAGAAACAAACTCTCTCTCTTACTGTCCTACCCTTATGGCATGTTTGGTAGATTGTAATAAGTGTTGTAATGTAATAGTTATTCCTATAGTTTGTTTATTCTTTAGTTTGGTTATGTTTTTATTACAAGGAATAATCATTCCTTATGAATAACTATTATTCAAAATGAGGAATAACTATTCCTCTTTAAAATGTTATATTAACTATTTCTTAGTTATGCAATAATTTCAAAACTTAATATATTTCCAAATAAACAAACTTTCTATATACATCTAACAATTATAAAAATAAAAAATCATAAAAAATAACACATCTCTCTTAAATTTAAAAATAACAATTTTTAACGAGATATAATTGTATGAATAAGATATTTCCTAAAATAAATGTTAAGTTTCATTCTAATGTTATAACTCACAATCAAACTAATGAATATGTTTAGTTATTACATTACAACACATTTTATTCCTAGTAATAAAGATTACAATTCCTATCGTAATCTCCATTCAGTGTACCAAACGTACTCTTAATCGTTCTTTGGCACACCATGGCCGAATCTCCATCACTGCTGCTAGTCACCGAGTTCCACATCACCCCCACTGGCGGTGCTTTCTGATGCGACCCTCTCCTCTCTTAAGATTCTCTCATCTCACTCTCTAGCTCTTTCTCTCTCTGTTTTCTTGACCTCTAAAGCCCAGTCGTGATGGAGCTTCTCATTGCACCCACACCATCACTGTTGGTGGTGCTATCATCACTGGCCCCCTTTCTTTCTCACTGTTGTCTTTTCTCTTATATTTATTTTTTTGTTTCTATTTTTATTTGCTTTTTAGAGATGACCGAATTTGGGTCTCATTTTGTTTGAGTTTTGTTAGTTTGATGGCTAAGTTTTCTTGTTGAGTCTAAAGCTTGGTAATTTTGCTTGGGTTTGAAAATTGGGGGTTTTTGGCAGACCCCAAGGTAGTCAAAGGCGAAAGGCGCCATTAAGGCGCCAAGGCCTTGTATCGCCCGAGGCGACAAGGCGCCAAAAAGGCGCTAGCCCGAGTGAAGCGAGGCGCCAAATTCTAAAAAATTAGTCTCTATCCAAATATCAACAGTCAACTAAGTCTAGATAATTATCAAATATCAACTAAGTCTGAATATAAACATAAATCACCATTTAAAAATTAGTCTCCACCCAAATATCAACTAAATCTGAATATTAAACCAAAATATTGTACATAACTTCATATTAGAAAGAAGAAAACTCCTAACAAAATATTGAAGATTGAACTTCATGACTATCCATGACAAAACAAAAGCATTTGAAGATTGAACATTCTGCCTATTAGCCTATTTAATAGCCTGAATGTGGTTGTTATTTTTAATCTAAAGGTCATCATCAGAGTCTTCACTCAAGTTTCCATTACTTTCAAAGCCACTTGAACCAAATTTATAACTATCAACATTCTCTTCCTCAGTCTC
The DNA here is from genome assembly GCF_001633185.2 of Quercus lobata. Taxonomy (NCBI): domain Eukaryota; kingdom Viridiplantae; phylum Streptophyta; class Magnoliopsida; order Fagales; family Fagaceae; genus Quercus; species Quercus lobata. The sequence continues at coordinate 394,592 of NC_044904.1, read as the reverse complement.
ATCAGAATCAGCATCTTCCTCTTCAATATTTGGTTGTGATGTTGAGGCCTTTAAGCTTGCCCTTGATTTTGTTTGGAATCTAGTATTCTTCCTTGGTTCTCCAACACCAGGAGCTCTTGCCACTACACCTCATGTCAAACCATCATCATCATCATCAAAAACCAATTCATCTTCAACATTCATAGATGGTTTAGCACCCATTTCCCCCAACAACCATTCATTAATTTCATCTATATCATCTAAGGAGATGGGATCAATAACATCACGCTTATAATATCGTGCCTTCATCTTTTGATTATACTTCACAAAGACTATTTAGTCGTTTTTGTGCAAGTCTATTCCTTCTTTTTGTGTGAATCTACAACCATTTATGAAAACTAAGTATTAGACTATAGTGAATAATGAAACCATTGGAATTGAATTTTCTATGAAATAAAGTAGCTCATCAAAGGATAAAATCTACTTATTATACTTCAAAACTCACCTACTCAAACACACTCCAATTGCACTCACAGCCACATGCACTACAAGTCAAGCTCAAGATTCTTATAGCTAACTGTTGCAAATTCGGAGTTGAGCTCCCATACAAACTCCACCATTCAACTATGTTAAAGAAAAATAAGTATGAGTAATGATATATGATATATCATAGAAGTCAGATTTTTTTTTTTTTTTTTAAGTGCCACTGTTCTAGTCATTATAAGTTAGATATAAATGCTTTCTTACCTAGAGTCCTTGTCTTTCTTGATCTTTTAGCCAATTCAATGCCAAAGAGTCCTTCAGCTTTCTTATAGATGGGTAGCTCAGTCGTGATCTAGTCCTGAATTTCAGCACTAGGAACTAGTCTTTGTATACAAGCATACAATCCTACTGTAATTTCATGATATGTTGCTATGTTATCATCAAAATAAAAGTACTCAGTATTCAAGAAATGACCTGTTGCATGCAAAGGCCGATGTAATTGACATTCCCATCTCTCATCAATGATTTTAAAAATATTTGAATACCTTTTTTCATTCTCATTAAAAAGCTTTTATAATAGCTTCTCTGGCCCTATCCATTGCCTCATATATGTAACTCATAGCTGGTTTTCTCTCATTATCAATAAGGCGAAGAACCCGAACAAGAGGGCCCATAACTTTAAGAATGTAAACTATAGTATTCCAAAAAGAAGGCATCAAAATCGTTTCTACTACTTGTTTAGCATTTGCTTCCTTTGCCCATCTACTACGAGCCCACTCCTCAAAAGTAAACATGGCCCTTAGGTTATGTTTTTGCTTATAAATGGATTTTATTGTAAGATATAAAGTGCAAAACCTAGTTTTTCCAGCCCTAACCAGCTCTCTTTGTTTTGTGTATTCTCACATCATATTTAAGACACCCCCATGGTTGTAGATATATCCAGTCAATTGAATGACCCTTTCCAAAGATTTTGTAATTCTAGGAATTTTCCCAATGTCCTCCAATATAAGGTCAATGCAGTGTGTAGCACATGGAGTCCAATACAAATTTGGCCTTTTTGCTTCCAACAACTTCCCAGCCAACACATAATTAGATCCATTATCCGATACTACTTGGACTACATTAGCCTCCCCAATCTGTTCTACAAATGCATCAAGTAATTCAAAAGTTTTTTCCCCAGTTTTCATAAAAGATGATGCATCAATTGACTTCACAAACATGGTTCCAGATGGGAAATTCACCAAAAAGTTAATCAAGGTCCTATTGGTTCTACTAGTCCACCCATCAGACATAATAGAACAGCCATATTTCTTCCAATCTTGCTTGTGATCACTCAATAACTCATTTGTGTAAGCCACCTCCTTTTTGAGAATTGGAACTCTTAACTCATGGTAACTAGGAGGCTTCATATTTGGACCATACTGCCCAATAGCTTCAACTGCCCATTTAAATTCATCTAAGCGAGCAACATTGAATGGTATACCGGCTAGATAAAATAGCCGGCCAATATACTGACAAGCTTGTGCTCTTTTCTCTTTGTCAAGTTTTTCATTGATGTTAGTTTGCTTCATCTTACCCTGTTTCCTAAGTGCAACCACTTTTTCTGGCTTTAATCTTACAAAAGAATCCATGGGACCTTTCAACTTCTTAGACTTTGGCATTAATTTCACAGTTTTCACTTGGGTGCTACTGCCAACCCCTCTTTTACTAGAGCATGATTTTTTCCCTTTTTGGATAACTCCAACTTCCTCTACCTCATCATCATCAACGTCCTAAATTTCAATCATATCATCTATATCATCAAAATCAGGCATCTTGTCATAGTTCTCCTTGTCACTCTTCTTCTCTGCCATATACTGCGCAAGCTCTTCTCTAACATGATCAGGACATTTTAAACACTTTGTCCTGTTTTTAAAATTCCCTACTTGATGCTGCTTTGCTCTATGTATCCCTCCCTTTGTGACTTTGTTACAAAAGAGGCAAGTCACTGCATTTTTGTCTTCAACATTAGCTAAATAATTATATTTCCATCCCGGGTCTTTTCTCCTCCCATTATCTGAAGCCATTCTACATATAAAAAAATAAAACCCAATACAATACATTTAATAGGATTCTATATTAAGCTAGCTATGTATCATTTACAATGGTTTAAGCTCTAAAAATTGAGTGAAGTAATGAGTTCGAGAAAAGGGAAAGTTGCTGGAGACAGAGAGTCCAACAGAGAAGAGAAAAGGGGGGAAAAAACAAAGAAAAAACAGAGAGGAGAGAGTTTTATATGCTCTGAAAAGGGGGAAAAAAACAGAGAGTCCAACAGAGGAGAGAAAAGGGGGGAAAAGTAGAGAAGAAATAGAGAGGAGAGAGTTTTATATGCTTTGAAAGTGTGGACAACGACAAACTTACCAAAGCAGTGTCGCAGTGAGAGAGAACTCAGGAAAAGAAAAAGTGTAAAAAAAAAACTAAAAGAATAGGAAAATATTACCTGATGTTGGTTGACTGCCGGCAGCCACTGGCCCACTCTCTTCCAAATCCTAGAAGAAGACGAAATACATTTGCTCTGAAAGTTGAGTGGTTCCCGAAACTTCTTTGTTTTATCTTTTGTTTTATGCTTTTTTTTATATTAATTTATTTGATATAGTGGGTGACAGCTCATCCCCACTGAGGTAACAATTTTAAAACCAACCATACACCTCTTTAAATTTACAAAACATGCCATTAGAGCCCTTTAAAACACAAATATACCTCAGGCGCTCGCCTCTCGCCTATCAAAATACATCTGGGTGAGCGCCTAGGCTCCAGAGGCGAGCGCCTCACTAAAGGCGCCTCGCCTCAGTGCCTCTGAGGCGCTTTTCTGGCGCCTCACCTTGCCTGGGCGCCTAGGCAAGCGCCCGGAACGCCTTTGACTACACTGGCAGGCCCTTCCTAAAGACTCGGTTCTAACTCTAATTTCTTGCCTCTATCTTATTGTGTGTTTGCTGATTTTTCTTTTTATTGTTTATATTACTAAGTCTCTAGATTCTTGTGGGATTAAGATTCTGAATTTTGCTATTTGGGTTTGGTTTGCTTTAATTGTGGTGGGATTCTGCTCTTTCATTTCTTCTTTGTCTAGTTATTATGTTTTGTTCTTTATAGTTGCTTATTGTCAAATAAAGATAATTTTGTTGATGAAATACCATTTTTAGTAGTTAGTTTATGTTTAATTTGATAATTTCTTTCATTTGTTGTGAAAATAAAATGATGTGGGAAGATGCTTTTGGTTGTGTATTCAAGCTGAATAATTATTTACACGATGACATCTTTTTGCTTTGTTTATTAAAGAATATGGGATTTTCTTGGACTGATTTTTGTGCCACATTTGGATTTTGCTCCCCATGTGGTTTGAAACAATTTTGTTGATACTGATGTTTGCCTGCAATCTTTACAATGTAAATCGCCAAAAAATGATGCCTTTTTGTCTACTATTTTGTGGTTGATTCAACTCAAACTGAGATATGTTGTTTCTTGCTACGGGTATTGTTGGATTCTAATTGCTCTCTTTGTTGAAGAGAGCTTTGACTTAAGCCTACAAACAGTTTTGAGTAGTTTGTTTGACAACTTGGACAACTGTTTGCACAGCTTGAAACTGCTTTTTGGATAGTTTTTGTAACACCTTTATTATTGTCAAAAGCTATGATTTAGTATCTAGAATAGCACAAAAATGAAAGAACATTTACTTGTGATATGCTGGTTGCTCTTTGCTATTGTTTTAGCAAATATCTAGTAAGTGTGTCTTTACTTTTGTTCTTTATGCTTTTAGATAGGATCATACATTGAAGATTTTAAGTGCTCTTGGTTGGAAGCAAAAGCATTGGATCTTAGCAATGAAGAGCAAAAGATAGTGTTATAAATGACAAAGTCAAAATTCATAGCAAAAATTGCATGATTTGTATTAGAAATTGCAACCGAGGTTGGAGACTTGAAGAATGCAAGACTTTCTTTCCTTATTATGTGAGAATTATGAATTATGATGGTGGAAAATTATTTATTGTTAACTATCATGTAATGATGTTATTATGACCTTGTAATCAAAGAGAATATCTCAATGGAACTCTTGTTATTAAGATCAACTAGTAAGTTCCCCGTGCGTTGCACGGATAATTTTGTAATATTTTATATATGACAGTTTTGGAGAATGTTGTACATATATTATAAAAAAAAAAAAATTAAACTAAATTAGAGTAAAGAAATATATACATTTTGAAATATTAATACGTATGCATGTTTCTTATGGATGATTTAAAACCATTATAGAATATAGCTTTACATTGTGCACCAATTATTCTCTCTACTTATATACCTAAAATAAAAATAATCCAACCAATGTTTAAGCCCCTAATTTAAAAAAAAAAAAAAAAAAAAAAAAACTAATTGTAGGGGTTTCGGTGGCTTGATGGTGGTGGAAGGTCAGTATGAAGGAAGTGGCGGCCCCTTAGATTTACAAATGTTTTGTCAATCTAAGGTCTTTTATTTTGATAATAGTGAAACAACGTGTTTCATTTAACAATCCGCAACATTTTTGTGTTTCTCTATTTCTCCCATGAGTCTTATCTGATTAGCTATTACTATTAGTTCTTAGTGTGTGTGTGTGTGTGTGTATACACATATATATTGCTTTTGTTTTTAATATAAAATATTGGCTTTGTTAAAAGACATGAAGAAGAGAGAATGTGTGGTGTAAGCTTAGGTAATTAATGATAGATTAATGAGATAACAGTCAAAATAAGTTAACATAAACTTTTAGGTAACAGTAAAATAAACTTAATGAAAAGAGGTTAAAAAAAAAAAAGGCTAAATGCAAAATTAGATTTTTGTTTAGATTTATGTATACGTTTTTACTGATGTAGCATTGTAATGTGTTTAGATTGGTTTTTTCATATTGTGTGTCAATTTAGATTTTTGATATGATGCATATATATAGTTGGTAGGGATTTGTAGTATTTTTGGTATTTTGGCTGCTTTTAGGGACGTTAAATCGTGATATTATTATGTCACTATGGCATTATTGTTTGTGTTGTCGTATCATGAAATTATAGCAGTTTTTATAGCTAATTGATTAGTGGTGGATAAAGACGGATGGAATAGAGGCTTTGGGTTGTTATTCTTTTTGATAAATCATAATTAAAAGAGGATCCTCATACCTATCAGGTAGACTAAACAAATATCTTTGAAAGTAATTAGAAACATTCTATGTAAAAGGGTAAAGTTAAATATTTAAAATTTAGGAATAACAAATCTATTGTCACAAAACTATCATTCTTTCAATTTTCATCTTATTATAATTACGATCTTAAAAATCAAAAATTTCTTCAATTAAAATGTTAATGTGCCTTAATTTTATCTATCATGTCAATTTTGAAACTAAAGAAAAGCTATTTTGAATGACATAAAAATTATAGGTGTTGAAATAGTGGAGATAGAAACTTTAGTGGCATAAGAAATGTAGAAATTAACACCATAAAATCTATATATAAAGCATAAATCATACAAGAAAAACACTTAGGAACCAACAGATTTGTAGGTGACATTGTTAACTGTGACTTTGTGACTAACCATGATAGTATTCATGAAATCAATAGGTCATAAATAATTTTATTATAAAATTTATCAAAATGCACTGCGCATCGCGCGGGATATTGGTTAGTAAGAATAAAATGTTCTTCCATGATATTCTCATTCTAAATATTAGATATCCAATTCAATTAATGTATTGATTAAACCATGTTACCACTCGAACTAATCCTAATCATACCACTTTTTATTAGGGAATTATGAAGTTATTATGACAATATTGATGAAGCATGAACGTTGTCAAATTTTCACAACTTTTTTTTTTTGGGAAAATGCTAGATATATAATTTTTTTTTTATAAACTGTTGGTGGTGAGTGATTATTGATAAATAAATAAAAAATGATATCATTAGCAGGTCCAAATGAGAATTAGTAAAAAGTTGATCACAATAACAGTTTGTAAAAATATTACAAAATAGATATTATTGACTAGTTATTGATAATTATACATGTGAAACATCAACGTATAAAAGGTTGTTTTATTTTTGCACACATAATAATCATCGTCTACTCTTTTTCTTTATTCTCAAGATACATAAAGAAATAATAAAAAAATTAAATGCAAAATAACAGTGCTAATGTAAATTTACATAATTACCATAATAATTATGGATAAACTTTAAACAATTATACATAAACTAACGTGAGAGATTTTGGGCCTTAAGTAGGTTTATACACTTCTAAAAAAAGGGGGGTTCATACCCCGGCATAATCTAAGTCTATGTCAAAACCATATAAACCAATCCAATGACACTAAACGGAGTACTGAGTCCGAATCCCACTAGTAGTAGATACTAGATAGGAAAAACAACATAAGAGCTAAGAAGGTTAAATTTTGGTTAAGTCATTGGTCCTCACCTTATGTGTCAAACGTTATTCCTTCTTAGTGTTACCGTTTCCTTATCCATATATAAAAAGGACCCAAGTTTAGGGTTTCTATTATTCAAAGTTCAGACAATTAAACAAACAAAACAGCAAATAATAAACAGAGAAAACAATTGGCAATGGAGCTCGAGCAGGTTTTGTGGTTGAGTAGTGGCGGTGGTGGCGGCGGTGGTGGTGGTGGTTTCTCTACTTCTCAGTTTCAGGGAGGCTATGCCTTTGATCGCGGATTTCAAACCACCTGCACCAAAAATCGATTAGTGTCTTGGTCTGATGATAAAGAACAATCATCAGGAGCGGACTCCATAGCTTAAAACTCTCTAAAAAAAAATTAAAAAAACCTAAAACCAAAACTTAAGCTTAACTTATTTATAAGACAAAAATTCAAAACTGACCCTTTAACTTTCAGCATTTTTCATTTCAATTCTCTAACTTTCAATTTTGTCATTTCAATACTCTAACTTTCAATTGTTGTCAATTTGGTATTTTGTTAACCAGCTGTCAAGTGTCTTCATTAAATGAGCAAAACGACGCCGTTTTGGCTCTAATTTTTTTTTAAAAAAATCGTAATTAAAAGAAATTAAGAAAACTATTATTAAAAAAAAAAAAAAAAACGTTTAGGGAACAAAGCAGAGATTAGTAGACTCACCCTAAGTATATATGTTTTTTTTTTATGGAATATATATGTTCTTTTTAGTTAATTCTTTTAAAAGGTTTTTTTTTAGTGGTCCTATTTTGTAGCTATTAAAAAAAAAAAACAATGTGTTTTTATTTTATATATAATTTTTATTTTTAAAATTTAATTTATAAGTGAGGCTTTTTTTTAGTGCTCCTATTTTTTAACAAAAAAAAAAAAAAAACGTGTTTTTATTTTATATATATAATTTTTATTTTGAAAATTTAACTTATAAGTGGATAAAGCAATTTGAAAATCAAAGTGACCCTATTTTTTAGGCAATATTTTAGTAGGAGTTAGAGTTGTATTTTTACCGAATTATCTTTTAGTTTTGTCTCTACTTAAACATAGAGATGTCGGGGCATTTTAGAACCATGGAAATGAGGAATTCAAACAGGGAAAGCCCCTTAAATAGTAGTGTATGTGTGTGTGTGTGTGTGTGTATGCATCAATTGGGTTCTGTAAAAAAATTGGGTTTTTTTTTTCCTATTCATATCAAGTTATTCTCTAAAAGTAAGAAGATGCTCACATACCTTCATTTCCTAGCTAGTTACGGAAACTATTGAAAGACAAATCAAGAATTCGTAGCTCCTTGAAAGGGTGCAATAGAGACACATTTAGCTAAGCATCGACATAATCACTGGCAAAATTCTCATATTGCCACAAATTGTTGAGAGAGAGCTCAATCACATGACCTTTGGTGGCATTACACCTAACCCCCTCCCAATTACAACACTTACTCTTTGCCTCGTTAACCCATGAAAGAAGAAGGTTGGTATTGTTAATATTGGATTACATAAATCCTTTCAATTCTAAGAGACCAATCATCTCTTCTTCAATACAACTTTTGTTCTCACGAATGTGAGTAAAAAGTAGTATAGCCCACAGGGAAAACTTTACTAAAGGCCACTACATTCACAAAAAGAGCTACACAAGTAAATAATGGCATTTTGTTAATCTTTGATGGTGTATTCTTGTAATTTCATAGAGCCTTCGCAATAAGATTGCTGAATTATAAAAAGGTCTAGTCTTTTGACAATCCATTTTAGAAAAAAATTTATTAGTAACATATGCCTAAAAAGTCAAATTCGGCAACTCCCTAAAAACGTTTTCTACAGCTTTCAAGACTTTAGACTAATTTAAAAAAGGCCAAAACACCATTTTGGTCCTTACATTTTGAGAGCAATCAATTTAGTCCATGCTATTTTCAAGTCACAATCAATTTGGTCCCTACTGTTAAATGACTAACGGAATCTACTTAGGTGGCAAACGAAATGCACACATGGCATAAATCAAATTAAAATATAAATAATCATTCCACATCAGCCTTCCACATCAACTTCCACTGCTGTTAAAATCCCACGTGAGTCTCACTTGTCATCAACGTCATCCTCACTTGACAATGATTCCATTAATTCCACTGTATAACATAAATGAACCTGACTACCATAAAAAAAAATAATAAATAAATAAATAAAATCAATCCCATAACTATCAACAATAAATAACCTGTTGTGTGTTTAACCACAAATCAGAATCACATTCACAAACATATTACAAAATAAATTTTGATTCCATTAACGATGAAAACCATTGTTTAGCTAATAAAAGTCACTGTAAAGCTTGTAAACAGTTAAGGACATTCCAATGGTCAACACAATTATAAAACAAATGTGAAGAAGGCCTTACAAAAATCAAGGAGGCCATTAACATTAATTAAAATCATCTTAATATAAGTTCCAGCTAGTAACAAATTATTAAGCTACCCTCTAATATTAAGCTGCCCTCTTCTACAAAATAACTCTAGCAAATCCTGCTTACAATCCTAGACCATGCATAAAAGATTGGCTCTCACTAAACCTCAATGCATCCATATACCTTGATGCATTTGTAGTGGCTCTTAGAGTCTCATCAATGATTGTTCTTTTTTTTGGCTTTGTTGAATCCCAACAGTTGTTTCTCCTTTGGAGTGAAAGTGGTAGCATTGGAGTTGGGTGGTGCACAAGGGAATTCTACTTCACTGGTGGTAGGTGGTGCACTTGTTTGATTTGGTTCAATAGTGGGAGGTCCACCACTTGGACTACCCTCACGCCCCTACAGACAACAAATACAAGATAATCAAAACTACAACATTAAACAATAATAAAAATTGAGAAAAAAATTCTAGATATATTAAAAATGGAGGGAAAAAAAACAATACAAGATAGTCATAAAGCCTTAAATCAGGTATTTATGTTCTTGGTATTGGTTCTTTTCCTTTTTGGTTTTTTGGCAGCTCCTGGAAGTGAAGAATTTCCTCCAACCTCCCCTTTGCAACTTCTTTTGTTATGGCCTAACCTCCCACATGCCTTACACTTCTTAGGGACTCCTACTCTTCTAAGCTTGGTATGGCAGGTTGGTTCATCAGGTTCCTTTACTCTACTTTTTTTAGGCCTGCCAGGTGGTCTACGTTTAATGGGAGGTTGTACAGAAGGAAGTCCAGTTGATTGCCACATGTTCTGCCCATTGATTGGCTCATAGCATGCCTTATACGCATTGACTTTGTAACAGTCATTTACATATTTTTCAGCATCTTCTCTGTTGAAAAAAAATACATGAAATGACATGGCAGCAAGGTATATCAGTGATCTCCCATTTCCTGCAACTGCACTTGTATTCAGCCAAGTCCACAATGAATCTATTAACCCCATTTTTGACCTCAAACTTGGTATGACCAGCCCAACAAGCTAGCCACTTGCCACTTGCCACTTCCAAGCGTCTCCTTGTACAACCTCTTCTTAACCTTAGACACAACTCTGACTCAAATTTCCAAATTGTTTCCTTGTTTAGTTGAAATCGTCCCATTAAATACAATCTAATGTCCTCAAGCTGAATACACAAACAAATGGAGAAATGAATTATCACAGTATTAAATTACAATTAAAGTGAGAATTTACAAAAGAATATAGATAAATTACCATGCACCAACAAACAGTCAATGACAAAGCTAATAACAGTCAAACAATAGTTATAAAAATAGCAAAAGTGTAAAAGCAAAACCAAGACACGACAAAAAAAGGTGTCAATGTTGAGATTTTGTGGTCCCTAAAAAGGTGTCAACCACAAACCCATTATAAGTGGAATAATATTATGAAATACTTATTCTTAAAATTCACAAAGAAAGTACACATAACAACTCACCTGCTGTTTGGGTTTGTCATTGACATTTGTGTTCTCTGTTTCTTCATCTCTTTGAGGGTCGAGAGCTCAATTGGGAATCAGCAATGGAGTTGGCGAGATGAGAGTGGAATCGGCGAGATGAGAGAAGCTTTGATCTTGGGGATTAGGTGAGAAGGTATGTGGCTATGAAGAAGGAGGAGTTCATGTTCACTGAGGAGCTTTGTTCATCAATGGTTTCAGTCTACAATCACCAGAGTCTGCAAGAAGAGAGTGGAACCGGTGAGAAGAGATTAAGCTTTGATTGTGGGGGTTAGGCAAGAAGAGATGTGGCTGTCAAGAAGGATTTCATCTTGGGTTAGGGTTCAAAATTTCATTTTAGGCTATGAAGAAGGAGGAGTTCATGTTCACTGAGGAGCTTTGTTCATCAATGGTTTCAGTCTACAATCACCAGAGTCTGCAGGAAGAGAGTGGAACCGGTGAGAAGAGATTAAGCTTTGATTGTGGGGGTTAGGCAAGAAGAGATGTGGCTGTCAAGAAGGATTTCATCTTGGGTTAGGGTTCAAAATTTCATTTTAGGGATGAAGAATTCAATCGTGTCTGAGTTTTTGACTAGTGAGGGTGACGTTGATGATAAGTGAGTCATGTGAGACTCACGTGGGATTTTAACAATAGTGGAAGCTGAAGTGAAAGGCTGATGTGGAATGACTATTTATATTTTAATTTGATTTATGCCATGTATGCATTTCGTTTGCCACCTAAGCAGATTCCGTTAGTCATTTAATAGTAGGGACCAAATTGATTGTGACTTGAAAATAGCAGGGACTAAATTGACTGTGACCCTAAAATTTAGGGATCAAAATGGTATTTTTGCCTTTAAAAAACACGTTAAAAAAGGAATCTGAATTCAAGACTTTAGACTGATTTCCAAGACTTTTAGAGTCAAGACTAAAGAGTCTAGCCGAGAATAGACCAAATAAAAACCACGAAGTTTGGAATCTATCACAAATCACAATTTCTCACAACACCGTCGTACACGATCATACTCTAGATTTTACAATACCTACAAAACAACCTTCTTCTCCTTCTTGGCAATTGCACTCACACTGTGCACATTGTTTTACAACATAATGGCAAAGTCATGTTAATTTTTTTTTTCTTTGTAAAATATGTTAACAAATATATCTTTAATGAAATGAAAAAGTCCACTACGCTACCACCCCTCCAAGCCCAAACTTGGATATACATTGTTTTATCGTGTGTATGTGTGTGTGTGTGTGTTACCAATTAGTCGCTAACCCGTGTAATGCACGAAAAAACTATTGAATATGAGATTTTAAAAACTTTTCATTAAACTCCCTACTACAAAGATATAAATTTACCATAACACAAACTTTTAGTAGGAAAACAAAGATAATGATATTTAATGGATTGGGTAATATCACAGGCTTTTAGCAGAAAACAATATTTCTTATAAATCAAATAAAAAAAATGCTAAGTCCACAATATTTTCACAATAAATCACAGGTAAGCTACTATTGATGGATAAAAAAGTGATATTAGCCGTTGGTCTATTTTAAAATCAGTAACAACTTGTCATCTAGAATTTGTTATGAAAGAATTATGGAGATAGCATTTCTATAAATTAAATGATAATATATCAGACTGAAACTTACCACGATTGAAAATAAAGGTATTGTGAAAATATTGTAACATTTTGTTGTGTTTCTAGACTTCTTTTTTGGTTTAATCAAATTTGGAGAGCAAAAATTCACTAAACCCTAAACACTAAGCGCTAAGCCCTTAAGCCCCTAACCCCTAAAGCCCTAAAAACCTAAACCCTAGACCCTAAAACCCTTACACATTTTTGGATTGAATAGTCACTTTAGGATATTGATTATAATGAGAAGAATTTTGTGTTAACATGTTGCCTTCTTTGAAATCTACCATTGGGCCCAAATATTGGAAAAAATATTTCTTATAGGACCTTTAATCCTTCCTTAACAATTGTAGCTGCTCTTGCATGTACTAAAATTTCGGACTTTTTTAATCAAATTGTTTTTCTCTAAAAGCCTATGTTATTACCCAATCCATTAAATGTCATTATCTTTGTTGTCATACTAAAAGTGTGTTATGGTAAATTTATATCTTTGTGGTGGGGAGTTAAATGAAAAGTTTTTTAAAATCTCATATTCAATAGTTTTCCCGTGCATCACACGGGTTAGCGACTAGTTGATAACAAAATCGAAGTCCATCATAAAATTTTTTTTTCCTTTTCTTATTATCATATATATATATATACACACACACACAACAATTGGGCTGGGCTAGGCTGCATCCTAGAAGGAGAAATCCAGTCCAAGTATATCCAAGTCTGGGCTTGGAGGGATGGTAGCGTAGTGGGCTTTTTCATTTCATTAAAGATATATTTGTTAACATATTTTACAAAGAAAAAAAAAATTTAACATGACTTTGCCATTATTTTGTAAAACAATGTGCATAGTGTGAGTGCAATTGCCAAGAAGGAGAAGAAGGTTGTTTTGTAGGTATTGTAAAATCTAGAGTATGACCGTGTACGACGGTTTTGTGTGAAAGATTCCAAACTACGTGGTTTTTATTTGATCTATTCTCGGCTAGACTCTAAAAGTATTGGAAATCAGTCTAAAGTCTTGAATTCAGATTCCTTTTTTAACGTGTTTTTTAAATTAGTCTAGCGTCTTGAAAGTTGTAGAAAGCGTTTTTAGGGAGTCGTCAAATTTGACTTTTTATAATGGGTATGCCTTAGGCATATGTTACTAATAAAATTTTTTCTAAACTGGATTGTCAAAAGACTAGACCTTTTTATAATTCAGCAATCTTATTGCGAAGGCTCTATGAAATTACAAGAATACACCATCAAAGATTAACAAAATGCCATTATTTACTTGTGCAGCTCTTTTTGTTAACGGAGTGGCCTTTGGTAAAGTTTTTCTTATGGGCTTTACTACTCTTTATTCTCATTCGTGAGAATAAATGCTGTATGGAGGAAGAGAGGATCAATTTGTTAGAATTGAAGGGATTTCTGAAATCCAATATTAACAATACCAACCTTCTTCTTTCATGGGTTAACGAGGCAAAGAGTGAGTGTTGTAATTGGGAGGGGGTTAGGTGTAATGCCACCGAAGGTCATGTGATTGAGCTCTCTCTCAACAATTTGTGACAATATGAGAATTTTGCCAGTGATTATGTCAATGCTTGGCTAAATGTGTCTCGTTGCACCCTTTCAAGTAGCTATGAATTCTTGATTTGTCTTCCAATAGTTTCCGTGGTTGGCTAGGAAATGAAGGTATGTGAGCATCTTCTTACTTTCAGAGAATAACTTGACATCTCTTACGTTGTTTTCTATCATACAACCGGTTCAGTGGAATCATATCTTCAATAGCTAATCTGACAACCCTCAAGTTCATTGATTTGAGTAATAATCTTTTTGGTGGAAACTGGTCTCCATCTCTAATAGCCAGCATGACATCCCTTGAGAACATTGATCTGAGTAAATCTTTTTGAAGGTTTATTCCCTTTTAGCTCATTTTATAATCACTCCAAGCTTAAGGTAATTCAATTAATGAATGACGACAACAACAAATTTGACATAGAAACTGAAAACCCCAGCTAGGACCCTTTGTTTCAATTATAAGTCTTAGTATTGTCTAATTGTAATCTAAACAATCCTACTGGCGACTTTCTCAAGTTTCTCTTAGGTCAGCATGATTTAGAAGTTCTTTTTTTTGTCCAAAATGAAGTTGAAAGGAAGCTTCCCTAGTTGGTTGCTTAAAAACAATACTGAACTACAACGGTTGAATCTTCAAGATAACTCTTTCATGGGTCCATTACATTTGCCATCAAATCAAAGTATAGATCTTAATTTTTTTGGATGTCTCTAATAATAGCTTTGATGGGTAGCTTCAAGAAAATATAGAAAAGATTATTCTAAAATCAGTGAATCTAATTTTATCCAACAATCATTTTGAAGGTAGACTCCCATCCTCAATTGGTGACATGAGTAGTTTGAGAACATTGGATTTGTCCTTCAATAATTTTTCTGGAGAGTTACCAATGAAAATCGTTGCCAATTGCACCTTATTGATGGCTTTGAGGTTATCAAATAATCACTTTCAAGGTGAAATTTTCTTAAAGCACTTCAACCTATCCTCACTGGAGGTTTTGGAATTGAGCAATAATCATTTCATAGGTTCTTTTCCAGTGGTACCCTTAAAGTATTTGTTGTACATAGATGTTAGCAACAATCACATGTCTGGTACAATTCCTAAATGGATAGGAGGAAATCAAAGTTTAATATTAGCATCGACTATTAACTTGAGTAGCAACTTTTTTGAAGGTCAGATTCCATGTGGAGTAAGTGCATTTTCTATAATAGACCTTTCTCGGAACTTGCTTTCTGGATTGTTACCGTCTTGCTTGAATTTACAGAAGGTTCTACACCTACTTTTGCATGGGAACAAACTCAGAGGGTCACTACCAAAAGCCATTCTCAATTCATCATATCTTCTGACATTGGACATTAGAGACAATAAAATTTTCGGCAACATCCCTGAGGAAATTGATGGACTTCCAAACTTAAAAAGTCTTTTGTTGAGGGGCAATAATTTTAGTGGTTTGATTCCAAAGAAGCTGTGTAGGTTAAAGATGTTAAGCACTATTGATCTTTCTAAGAACTCTTTTTCTGGGACAATACCATACTGTTTTATGAACATAACCTTTGGGAAACTAGTAGAGAGTGTTTTTCAATATGGCAGTGGTACTTATATAGCTTTCCCAACTAGTCTTATCCCATATAAATCTCTTTTAAATGTGGGCTTTGAAGGGGGTGTTTGTTTCTAGACATGAAGGCACAATTTGGAACATTTTGAAGGGGGTGTTTAGTTCACCGGATAAATTGTTGTGAGCCACATTGAAAATTTCGAGAAAATTCAAAAACATCAATGTTGAAAGAATTTTCCCATTGAGACTGTTGTGAGAAAGGTCTAAACTTTCTATTTGAGTCATATTTGAGAAAGTTCTTGGAATAGATACTATCAACTGATTGTAAGACAAGTTCAATGCATGAATTGAAGATAATTGTCCTTGCTCTGGAGGGATTTCACCTGTTAGCCCGTTTGATGACAAGTCTAATACTGATACCATATCAAGGACAGGACCCATGTACAGGTCAGACCTGTATCTCATCACAATCTCAATCTTAACTAGAGTGTTGAAGTTAATATATGACCCTTCAATTTCAAAACCCACATTTAAAAGAGATTTATATGGGATAAGACCAGTTAGGAAAGCTATATAAGTACCACCGCCATATTGAAAAACACTCTCTACTGGTTTCCTAATGGCTATGTTCATAAAACAGTATGGTATTGTCCCAGAAAAAAAGTTCTTAGAAAGATCAATAATGCTTAACATCTTTAACCTACACAATTTCTTCGAAATCAAACCACTAAAATTATTGCCCCTTAACAAAAGACTTTTTAAGTTTGGAAGTCCATCAATTTCATCAGGGATGTTGCCGAAAATGTTATTGCCTCTAACGTCCAATGTCAAAAGATATGATGAATTGAGAATGGCTTTTGGTAGTGACCATGGGAGTTTGTTCCCATGCAAAAGTAGGTGTAGAACCTTCTATAAATTCAAGCAAGAAGGTAACAATCCAGAAAGCAAGTTCCGAGAAAGGTCTATTATAGAAAATGCACTTACTCCACATGGAATCTGACCTTCAAAAAAGTTGCTACTCGAATTAATAGTCGATGCTAATATTAAACTTTGATTTCCTCCTATCCATTCAGGAATTGTACCAAACATGTGATTGTTGCTAACATCTATGTACAACAAATACTTTAAGGGTACCACTAGAAAAGAACCTATGAAATGATTTTTGCTCAATTCCAAAACCTCCAATGAGGATAGGTTAAAGTGCTTTAAGAAAATTTCACCTTGAAAGTGATTATTTGATAACCTCAAAGCCATCAATAAGGTGCAATTGGCAACGATTTCCATTGGTAACTCTCCAGAAATATTATTGGAGGACAAATCCAATGTTCTCAAACTACTCATGTCACCAATTAAGGATGGGAGTCTACCTTCAAAATGATTGTTGGATAAAATTAGATTCACTGATTTTGGAATAATCTTTCATATATTTTCTTGAAGTTGCCCATCAAAGCTATTATTAGAGACATCCAAAAATTAAGATCTATACTTTGATTTGATGGCAAATGTAATGGACCCATAAAAGAGTTACCTTGAAGATTCAACCATTGTAGTCCAGTATTGTTTTTAAGCAACCAACTGGGGAAGCTTCCTTTCAACTTCATTCTGGACAAAAAAAACCTTCTAGATCATTCTGACCTAAGAGAAACTTGAGAAAGTCGCCAGTGGGATTGTTTAGATTACAATTAGACAATACTAAGACTTGTAATTGAAACAAAGGGTCCTAGCTGGGGTTTTCAGTTTCTATGTCAAGTTTGTTGTTGTCGTCATTCATTAATTGAATTACCTTAAGCTTGGAGTGATTATAAAATGAGCTAAAAGGGAATAAACCTTCAAAAAGATTTACTCATATCAATGTTCTCAAGGGATGTCATGCTGGCTATTAGAGATGGAGACCAGTTTCCACCAAAAAGATTATTACTCAGATCAATGAACTTGAGGGTTGTCAGATTAGCTATTGAAGTTGAAGATATGATTCCACTGAACCGGTTGTATGATATAGCAAACAACGTAAGAGATGTCAAGTTATACTCTAAAAGTAAGAAGATGCTCACACACCTTCATTTCCTAGCCAACCACGAAAACTATTGGAAGACAAATCAAAAATTCGTAGCTCTTTGAAAGGGTGCAACAGAGACACATTTAGCCAAGCATCGACATAATCACTAGCAAAATTCTCATATTGCCACAAATTATTGAGAGAGAGCTCAATCACATGACCTTTGGTGGCATTACACCTAACCCCCTCCCAATTACAACACTCACTATTTGCCTCGTTAACCCATGAAAGAAGAAGGTTGGTATTGTTAATATTGGATTTCAGAAATCCCTTCAATTCTAACAAACCGATCCTCTCTTCCTCCATACAACATTTATTCTCACGAATGAGAATAAAAAGTAGTAAAGCCCATAAGAAAAACTTTACTAAAGACCACTCCGTTAACAAAAAGAGCTGCACAAGTACATAATGGCATTTTGTTAATCTTTGATGGTGTATTCTTGTAATTTCATAGATCCTTCGCAATAAGATTGTTGAATTATAAAAAGGTCTAGTCTTTTGACAATCCAGTTTAGAAAAAAATTTATTAGTAACATATGCCTAAGGCATACCCATTATAAAAAGTCAAATTCGGCAACTCCCTAAAAACGTTTTCTATAGCTTTCAAGACTTTAGACTAATTTAAAACACACGTTGAACAAAGAAGCTTTCAAGACGTTAGACTTTAGACTAATTTAAAAAACACGTTAAAAAAGGAATCTAAATTCAAGACTTTAGACTAATTTCCAATACTTTTAGAGTCAAGACTAAAGAGACTAGCCGAGAATAGACCAAATAAAAACCACGTAGTTTGGAATCTATCACAAATCACAATTTCACACAACACCGTTGTACATGGTCATACTCTAGATTTTACAATACCTACAAAACAACCTTCTTCTCCTTCTTGGCAATTGCACTCACACTATGCACATTGTTTTACAAAATAATGGCGAAGTCATGTTAAATTTTTTTTTTCTTTGTAAAATATGTTAACAAATATATCTTTAATGAAATGAAAAAACCCACTACGTTACCACCCCTCCAAGCCCAGACTCTAAGGGTGTGCATAAAATCGAAGAACCGAAAAAATCGAATGAAACCAACCGAACCGTGTCCAAAATTTCAATTCGGTTCGGTTTCGGTTTCTATTTCTCACAAACCGAAGTTTCGATTTCGGTTTCCAATATGTATGCACCGAACCGACCGAAACCAAACCGATAGTATATAATATATTTTATATTATAATATTATATATATAATATAAAATCAGATTGGGCCGGCCCTAGGACTTTCAAATACATTAAGCATTAAGGCATTAGGCCTCGGGCCTTGCAAATAATCAAGCCCATTAACCCGTTAAACTAATTAAATATCTAATTAAACTTAAATTAATTAGGTAAACTAATTAAACTAAAACAAAAAGTTAAAAACCCTAGAACACGTTTCACTTTCATCTCATTCTCACTCTCTCACACAGAACACAGCCTCCACAGTCATAATCGCACCTTCTTTTACTCTGCTCAACGCTTCTCCAAGGTTCTCACACCCACAAACAAATAGGCAACGAAAGTTGTGCTTGTTTATGAAATTTTCCTCATCTGCAAGAGCAATAGCTTCGCTCTCGTCGATGTAATTGACCCCAATGGCTTCAAGAATCTAGGCCTCAACGAAATGGCCAACACGGGCCCTGACCATTATGGGGATCGAAACGACGTGCTTGATTTCCTTGATGAGAGACTGGTCTGGCATGCAAGAAATGCCTCGTTGAGATGGGTCCGAGACAATGAGACAACATGCACCAGCTTGTTCAGCAATCTTGGCATGTTTGGCGATCTTGGTACGATTCTTCTTTTTTCTTTCTCTCTTCTCTTTTCTTTCTCTGTCGCTTTGTATCAACTTCGTTCATCAGCTTTGTTCAACTGCTCTATTGCTTAATTGCTTTTTGTATTTTTATTTTTTTTATGTGATTAAAGTTAAGGTTTTGAAAATCTCAATAACCCTCTCTCTGGAAAACCGATCGAAACCGACTAAAACCGAAATACCACTGAAACCGACGGTTTCCAACCATTTCAGTCAGTTTCAGTTGAGAATTTCACAAACCGAAATATTTAGTTTCGGTTGGCCATGCACATACAAAACCGACCGAACCAAACCGAGCACACGCCTACCAAACTCGAATATATTTGGACTGGATTTCTCCTTCTAGGATGCAGCCTAGCCCAGCCCAATTGTCGTGTGAGTGTGTGTGTGTGTGTATATATATATATATATATATATATGATAATAAGAAAAGAAAAAAAAATTTATGATGGGCTTCGATTTTGTTACCAACTAGTCGTTAACCCGTGTGATGCACGGGAAAACTATTGAATATGAGATTTTAAAAAACTTTTCATTAAACTCCCCACCACAAAGATATAAATTTACCATAACACAAACTTTTAGTATGACAACAAAGATGATGATATTTAATGGATTGGGTAATAACACAGGCTTTTAGAAGAAAACAATTTGATTAAAAAAGTCGGAAATTTTAGCACATGCAAGAGCAGCTACAATTGTTAAGGAAGGATTAAAGGTCCTATAAGAAATATTTTTTCCAATATTTGGGCCCAATGGTAGATTTCAAAGAAGGCAACATGTTACACAAAATTCTTCTCATTATAATCAATATCCTAAAGTGACTATTCAATCCAAAAATGTGTAACCAATGTTATATATTGAAGTGTTGTACAAGGCAGAGAATTCTTATGACCACGCCCATATAGCTTCTAAGTTCTAACTATTATGATAAGGAACCAAACAATATTAGTAATCAAAAAAGTATCATAATCCAGCATACTGATTTAAAAGTTACAATTTCAAACACAACCTTACTATGAAAATTCCACCGACATTCAAATATCACTTAGTTTAAGTAAAAATTGTAAAAGTAATAAAATTAACATTTGGAATAGAGGGTTAAAACGTATCTTTTGAATTTGGAACATTTTTTCATTTATTATTCACACCTTAAAACAATAATAGCAAATTTCAAAACCAAATATAAATATATTAACATATAATACGAAACACTATTATATTCACACCTTAAAACAATAATAGCAAATTTCAAAACCAAATATAAATATATTAACATATAATACGAAACACTATTATAGATTTTATATTATACAAGGTTCTTAGCTATCTCTGCTAGTTCCAATTGAATTAGATTTCTATTCTATGTGGTAACTTTTGTCTCTACTAATTTTAATTGAACTAGCATCCTCTACATCATACCAAACAACTTTGAACCTACACACACAGTCACACACACATGGTGGAGACCCACCTTCCATCTCTAATGATGATGTCAAATAATCCAACTTTAAAGATAAGAATGTTCTCTAAAGGTGATATCTTTAAGCCTAATAATTCTGCTTAAAAGATATTCTTGATCTCTAAAAGGTGACATCTTTACTCTTATTCATTACACAGTCAATGTGGACTCCGTCCATGCACCAAACTACAGTAGAATGAATCTCCCAGAAAATTTATGCTTTCAGGAGCATGGGATCAAATATAAACACATCAAAGCATAATCAAATTATATCCTTAACCTAATCCTACTTTAGATCAATTTGGCTGAGATTAAAATATACAATTTTATTTTTCTTGACTTCAATCAAACTCAAACTTAAATTTTGATCACAAAAAAAAAAAAGAATAAATAAACATACCAGGAAAATAAATAAAATGGTTCACAGATTTTTATTTAATAATCTCTAAAAAAAACCAGTCCCTAGAAATATCTAGATTAACATATAAAATTTTCTTTTTCTTGACTTCAAACAAACTGAAACTCAATTATAAGTTTTGATAAAAATAATAATAATAATATAAATGAATAAATCAACCAGGAAAAAAGTCCAAAAATATACGGCTTCTATAAGGCTTTTATCACACAATTTTTGCCTGATAAAATTGACCCACTTAGGTTAATTTTCCACCAAATTCTCGTTTAATAATCTCTAAACAAAACCAGTCCCCAGAAATATGCATGTGTGTTTTACTTACTGTGCACAAACACATTATTCAATATATCTATATATCTAAACCAGAACTCAGGTTCAACAAAAGAACAAACGAAAAAACATTCTCCATTAATCTAAACGCAACCCATCAAAGCCTTAGATTTCTAGACAACAAAAAACAGATCCCAACTGATCAAAACGAATAAAAAAGCCTATGGAGTATAATGGTTACCTGCCTGTGGCCAGAACTCGCTGACACAATGGATCAGATTCGAACCAGCGCTTTAAGTTGAGCGGAGCAGAGGTATTTAGGGTCCAAAAGTTTTTTCTCTTTGTGTACTGTAAAGTAGGGCTGTGCACGGTTCAGTCGGTGCGGTTTTTGGGCAAATTTGCCACCGCACCGTAGGGATTGGTTACCTCTCCATCACCTCCGTTCATCATCACTAGAGATCGGTTCTCCGGCGTCCATCGGTGTGGTTTTTGAGCACCGGTGCGGCTCGGTTTAGTCGGTCATTCTAAGACATACCCACAGATCAAAACTCATGTAACCACAGTGACAGATCAAAACCCATATACTCACAGATCGAAACCCACACTACAACCATAGATCAAAAACCCAAAACCGGAGAAATCAAAAGTTGAAAACCACAAAGGAAGAAAGTAAGCTAAATACCTTAACAATCTATACCCAGTTACCCACAATGAAAAAGAGATGCTTTAGGTTCATCCAAAGTCTCAATGGCAACCAAGATTCAAGAGGTGGTGGCGGCTAGGGTTTGGGTTTGGAAGAGAGAGTTAACTGTGAAAAGAAAAGAGTTTTACTGCAAAAAAGGGAGCTGTGAAAATGTTTGACGTGTAACGTGTGTGGGGGGTTTTGTCTCTGAACTGATGACCTAAACTTCACTTGCGCGTTCTTTTTTTGTTGTTCTTTTTTTTCTTTTAGCAGTAACTTTTGACTATTCTCACATTAACCATTAACCATTCATTCGTTCACATGTCCTACAAACTCCACTTTCCACTTTTTCATTAAAAATGGATCTACAATACTATTCATATATTTAAAAATTATTTTACTACAATATTTTCAGTTTTTAATTTTCAATTTCAGCAAAATAAGTTATATTTAAACGGACCTTAAATAAAAGGTGAAAGTGAGTGGAAATTGTAATGAGATGCCATAGAAGAAGCAATCCCTAATAATAAGAGAAATACAACTAATCATGTAAAATGACTTTCCAATGTAAAGTAAAAAATACAACTGTTCGAGGGCCTTTTTCGGATGCCCAACCACGTGTGGTTCGTTGGAGAGAAGACTTTACTAGGCTTGGGTTCTTTTTGGGGAGTTGCATCCGGAACTCAACATTTGGCCACGTGGTCCAACGGCTACCGGCATATTTTTTAAGCCTATAAAATCATTAAAACCAAAGTCTAAGAATCGCGATAATGGTTGAGTAAATATGTAATAAGTGTTTGATATAATAGCTTTGATCAGTGGTTGTAATAATAGTTGAAATATAGTATTTAAACGTGAAATAATCATATATTCAATGATGTAAATTTAAAGATAAGGAAGCAAAATTACTTATCTTTGTATGGTTTGTAGCCCAGCTGTACAGCTTCTGTGAGTTGATAATATCCCAGCAAAGTGCCAGCGGTAGAGGCTAGTTAAGCTTGTTCCTCTTATCATGCATTTAAATGAGTTTAAGCCTTAGGCAATAGTTGTAATAGTAGTTGGAATAAAGTAATATGTATTTAAATGTGAAGCAATCATATATTCAATGATGTAAATTTAAAGATAAGGAAGCAAAGTCGTTTATCTTTGTATAGTTTATAACCCAGCTGTGTAGCATCAGTGAGCTGATAGGATTCTAACAGAATGCCAGCAGTAAAGGCTAGTTTATCATGCATTTAAATGAGTTTAAGTCTTGGTTAATAGATGTAATAGCAGTTGGAATAAAGTAATATGTATTTAAATGTGAAGTAATCATATACTCAATAATGTAAATTTAAAGATAAGGAAGCAAGGTCACTTATCTCTGATGGTTTGCAGCCCCAGCTGTACAGCTTTTGTAAGTTGATAATATCCCAGCAGAGTTACTCCAGCGGTAAAGAGGCAATTTGCCATGATAACTTCGTAATTGAAGGGGAAAAATTGGTGCAACTGGAGGGAGAGAGAGTATGTCCAGCTGTGTGTAGGGGCTGGTTAAGCTTGCCCCTCTTATCATGCACTTAAATGAGTTTCCCCTTTAACAATGCTCTTTTAATTGTTGTGAAGTTATGAATAGAGTTGCCTTCCATGAGAAGGGATTTTGTAAGAAGTAGTTGTGCCTTCTAAGAGAAGGGTTTTGATATAAGATTTTGGTGCCTTCTAGGAGAAGGACTTTAGTAATAGAACTTCATGCCTTCCATGAGAAGGGCTTTTAGTATGAATGTTTGATATCTCTTGAAAAGTGTGGAGATGGTAAAAGATATAGATGTTTTGTGGGATATAGTATTTGTAATATGTATGATATATGGAAGTATGAGAGATATGGTGGTTAATGATAGTAAAAATATGACATTATAACTGCTAAAGAAGTTATAGAGATTGCTTTCCAAGATGAGAGATTTTGTAAGAGAAGAGTATGGAGATGTGTTTAGATATTTGGAGATAGGAGCAGTAAGATAGACGTATTTTCTAGATATGGAGAGTGAGAGAATGAGTATAAGAGAGTAATAGTATTGTAGTGTGTTTAGCAAAGCTGCTGGGATTGTATAAAGGCTTATGAAGGCATTTATGAGTTAAGGGCTGAAAAGTTTAGTTCCTAATCTAGAAACTAAAAAACTCAGAAGCTTAGAACTTCATTCAGAGCCTAAGAAGATTGTTAAAGGGAGAAAGAATAGGGAAGTGTATGAGAGAGTTCTTCTCCATTAGTGTCCCCCCTTGAGGTGTTGATGAGGGGTCCCCTTAAGAGCTGAGTTTAAGGGGGTATTTTAGCAAAGAATATTAGCCAAAATCTATCCCAAACAGCAATGAATCTTCAGAGAATCGATCTTAAGATTTGGCCAAAAATGGTATGTTTAGCTTTAAGATATTCTTGTTATTTCGGGTAAGAGTTGCTGGGGAAAAAGTAACAGAAAAGGAAGGTATTTTGGCAAGGAAAAGGTAGTTACAATAGTTGGTTTTGGTTTTAGCCAAATGTGGAAAAATTAGTAATGCTCAGGCTACTGGGTCAGCTGTCATAACTGTTCTGAAAAGGCTGTTCCAGCTGTCAGGAAAAGCTGTGACAGCTATCATGAAAAAGCTGTCCCAGCTGTCAGGAAAAACTGTTTGTTTTGAGCAGAAACCAATGAGGTCAGATGGGTGCTTTCAGACTGCTGGATAGGACATTCAGCATTTATTGGATGAATTTGGCTGAAAAATGGTAAGATCTCTTTGAAGGGTATCTTGCTATTTTGGGTATAACAGCTGGTTGTTGGGATTTCAGCATTAAATGGATGATGATATCACTTCCAGTCAAGTGTCAAGTGCTAAATGCACTGCTAGGGTTCGGTTGTAAATGTTTCCTTTTCGGGTGTTTGTGTTTTTGGTCCAAGGTTTCATTACAACACATATCTAGCAAGTAATAGAAGGATTGGTTGAAGGCTAAGGAAGCTTTAGAGATTTAGTCAAGGTCTCATTGTGTTGTGACATAATCTTGGTGAGCAAGAAGAGTTTTTAATGCTTTGCTCTGGCAGCTGGCAAAGACATATATGGTCTGATTGTGACAGACAGCAGTTAGGTATAAAAGATATCATGAATATTTTGTATAGAGAGAGATAAAAGATAGCCAATCAGATTAGGCCACGAGTTTGAGTTGGATTTTAGCTGAAAGTAGTAATGAGATTTATGTAGAATAATATAATAAAGTTTCTAAATTTGTATAGCAACAGCTGGGGATTGAATGAACAGTTACCCAGCAGTTAGATGGCTGGAGATATTGAGCATTTGTCACATGATGAATATTAAGTTTTAAGAAAAGAGTAATGGGGAATTCTATCATTTTAAGTGCTACGTGATAAGAGATGCTTACCATATGTTACCCGCTACACACGGACTCGTCAGAGTTTAGGGAGTTGGAGAAGACACGCCAAGCAACATATTTCTTTTATCAACTTTAAACCGCTGGAGCTTTACTAAACATACTTCTTGGCCCTCCAAATCACAACTCCCAAAGTTTCCCCGATGAGACTTATAAGCTTGGGTCATAAGCCGAAGATGAGATGACGTACCTCGGGTTTTGTTGTCATTTTGTGTAAATATGGGCTCTTGTTGAAGAAGCTGCTTGCCATGAGTGTAAGAAAGATAATATGGGCCGTGAGCTTTGATTCATTGCTTAAGCTCAATCCATATGTTGATGTTGATAATGTCGTGGGGTTATGATCCCAATTGATGAAGAGGAAATGTGGACCATGAATATGCCTCTTGAAGTAAGGATCTTGCGGGCCATGTGAGCCCAATCCATGTAGTTGAATGAGATATGAGCTTATTTTGGGTTTTCAATAGATTTACCTAAAAAAACCAATAATATGTTGATGTGGCATGGGGTGCCAATGAAGTAATGTCACGTGGGCCGAAAAAACAGTCCTCAACAACAACAAAATTGCATGTACCATGAGTTGTATAAATGTGTCTGTATAGATTACATATACTTATGAACACAAAATCAGCTACAACATGAAAAATTCAACAACTTGATCAACAATTCAATTATACAATAGCAACAACAGAAGAAAGAAAGAAAGAAAGATAGACACCATGGACGGGACAAGATCAGTGGCGCAAAATCCTTTGAAAGACCTCTCTGACTTGTCATTCCAAGGACCTCCTTGATGGTAGGATAAACTTGGGAGAGCTTCTGCACTTTGTTCCCCAATATCAGCTTCATTTTCTTCTTTAAGTAGGAAGTGAAGGAAATCAGCCAATTTGAAGAGTAGCCTGATGTATTTCTCAATTTGATGAATCTTCCTCCAAACTGCAAAACATGCATGGATAGAAATAGCTTAACATCATTTCAATTTTTCTAACACGTATTTTCACAAACATCTTCTATGCATTTTCAAAATCAATATTAAAATAAAACAAAACAATGAGCTGCTGCCAATTGCCAAACCCAAACCACAATAATAACAACTTCTCATCCCTGTGCAGGCCCAAATTAATTTTCAATGAAGCATTTTAAATTATGATTTTAAATTTATTTGTTTCCCTACGTGATTGATTAAATAATCGTTAGATTAAATAGACAATCTAGATTAATAGAATTGCACACCGTGCAATACCAGGATTCCCCACTTACCGTAATTATTACATACTCCGGGAGCAATGCTCCCTCCTCTCACATGAGGGTTGGGCCCCATGGTGGGACCCACGCGTGGGGCCCACCCCTCATGTGAGAGGAGGGAGCATTGCTCCCAAAGCACCTAAGTTTTTTCCTTAACTTACAATATAGGAAATTTCCTGTTTACTTTAGAAGAGCACAAGCTAACAAACACTAGATTAAAGCTTTTAGTCCTTACCAACTTATTTTTTTGAAGGCAAACTAAACAACGAAAAGTAAGCTACCACTAACAAGCCCAAGTCTTGACATTATTGATTTGAGATATTTTGATCAATACTATCTATGAGCACTGCATATGGTTCCCACAATGTTTCCTTATTGTTTTTTTTTTTTTTTTTTTTGGATGAATGAGAAACAGCTGACTGAAAAACCAGCGGCATGAGGACTCATCACAAATGTCATTTAGAAGAGCAAATTATCGTCGAGAAGGTTAAGCCGCTCAGATTCTAATAATCACTCAATATACAAAACTATTACTCAAGATGTTGATAACACTGTTTCACAAGTGGATTCTTTTCATGGCTCCATCTCCTAAGGCAGCAATTCATCACTTCTGCCCACATCCAAGGTCAGGAATCATATTGAGAGCCTTCATTATAAACACATACTTGAATGATTCTTCTTGAAGCTTCTCAAATCTGCAACCAAAATAATAATACAACAATTAAGTTATTAGAGAGTAAGGCATTTGGATTTTGGAAAAATGTAAAATGGCTCTAGAGATTATCCATCGAGAGGTGAAGGAGTTAGCAAGAGCAGACACACAGGCCCATTAGCATAACAATTAACAATCTCAAACAGCAAAATAGGCATGCATGAATGGGTTTGAATCTACAACCTCATCCTCCACCTTGCTCTTATAAGGGGAGGAGGTATCATTTGAGCTAGAGCTCGTTAGCATAACCAATCCAAACACCATCAGCATCATTGTCATTGTAAATCATTACAAGAACCTTAGAAAAAAATTGGGAATGAACTATTCAAAGAATTTGAGAAAATAACTTCAATCCATAGATATTAAAAATTTAAAGGAATATAATCCTATGTTATCACTATCAATAAACAACTATTAAAATTTTGTGAAAGTTTATTTTTTTTTTATAAATAATTTGCAAGCTGGGTTAATTGTTCAGTTTATCAGTTTTTACCATGCAATAGCAGATCTTAAAGAAATATAACCCTAAGAAAGTACAGTACCAACAATCTTGCCTCAACATAAGATAGCAACATTAAGGTAGCATTATTAAACGTTTTTATATTTCTTCTTGATTTAACTAAATATTTTTCTTCTATTACCAATTTTAACCTACCACTTTTCTCAAGAACTTAAGTTGGGAGGAAATAATGAAATTAATTACTTAATCATTATTCCATCACTCCCCTTCACGATTGGGTCCAAACTTCCCATAATAAGTGGGGCCTAACATGTTGAATTTTTTAACTCTTAAATTGTTGGTAGAATGGAAAAAAATTAGAACTCAGAACTACCTACTTTGATAGGAAATCATGAATTTAATCACTTAACCACTGTTCTAACCGCCTATAAGCAAAACTTAGATCTCAATAATTAAATAAGAGAGAGAGAAAATATAAATATTAGAAAAGCAGAAGGGAAATGAAATAGGAATGAAAACGGAACGGAAAATGGCTCAATCGTGGGTGCTTTGACTGCTCTTCAGGGTAGGACAGATCGGATCAAGATACAGGCATTTTGCCATCCTAATGGGGTGGCAAAGACACTAATGAGAGTGAGAGATGAACGAAGAGGGGAAAGAGGTGGAGAGAGAGAGGGAGAGAGAGAGAGAGAGAGTTTGGAGATGGTAATAAGGCCTGTATAAAAAATTTGAATTATATATAAGTTGAATAGAAGTAGGTGAAAACCAGAAGAAGTGTTACCAAAATCCTTTTTTTTTTTTTTTTTTTTTTTTAAGATAAATAAAAATAACCAAAAGAAGTGTTACCTTCCCGACTTTGAATCATGCCCAGCACCAAATTCACATTTAAACAACAGTAGGTTATCATCCGTCTTCAAATCCCTTAGTTTTGCCACAAACTTAGCAGGTTCCGAATACATTACACGTGGATCTGTCACAATGCACTAGGATTCAGATTGATTGCTAGGAAAAGAAACATATGCATCATATATGAAATTATAACATCCATCTTCATTGTCCATTATGCATGTGGGCCATAATGGTGGATCGGCAACCAGCAACTACTACACAATCTACCCCACCTATGATAATCATCCAAAAGAACATTAATTTGACCAAATTGTATCCAGTAAGATAGTGTCACAAAGCGTATTGGGTGACTGAGCATCTTGAACGTCTTACCATTTTTGGTACTTGTCAGTAAGGATCAAAACTTAATCAATTTGAAAATTTTGCACTTGCTGTATGATGATTTGCCAAAACTAAAATATATAAGAACCAATTTATAGCAATCTGTGTACTGACAATGAAAAAATTGAAATTCTACACAAAAAGTGAAGCGTTTAATCTTACCATTTAAACCAGCTGTGACAAGAATATTAGGATAATTTTGTGCCTTAACCTGTACAAATATATTTAAAGGTCAGATCAGACAGAAAATCAAAATCTTCTATAATACACAATTTGGACATCATGTTTAAATGGAGAAAAATGATGACCAGTCTAGCTTCACGGTTCAGAGAATACTGGTCAACTATATAGTACTCACATTATCAACAGGGGAATATGACTTGATGTAGAAGTAGAACTCTTCCTTCCGCGGGTCGCCCCATTCCTGCAGAAAGAGATAGGAATCAATTAGAACAAAATTGTCTACACAACACTAACGGATAATATAGAAATAGACCTACACGCAAAGTCAATTAAAATCTGAAAGACACAGGGTGAGAAAGCAGACCAGAAGGACCATGAACAATGGACAGAAACTGTAATAGCAAATGCAACAGTCTATTCAAAGCATTCCAGTATCTCTAGAGCACATAATCTGGTATAACAATATAACATGGTCCACAAAACTAGAGTAGAGATTTGTCATATGTATGGCATAGCCACTGGTACAGAGTCTCATCAAATGGTAAATGCATGGATGTATTCATATGGTATCCGTGTTTATATTTGCAGGAATTAAACAAAGTAGAAAACTAAACAATATTCACTATCACCCAAAATCTAAACATTTTCAAAGGTTGACATAGCAATAAACTCAGAATCTCACAAGAGAAAGAAATATACCTCCCACTCTGAAGTAGTAAGGGGGATAGTTGGATCCAGCATTGTAGTCAACACGTCTACAAAAGGTACTTCAGCAACAGCAGCCTTGAACAAATCAGGCCTCATGTTAAGGACAGCTCCAATGAGCAATCCACCAGCACTTCCTCCACAAATGCACAATTTTTCCTTTGAGCTGTACTTGCTTTCTGTTAAGTACTCAGCACAAGCAATAAAATCAGTTAAAGTATTTTTTTTCTTAAACAACTTTCCATTCTCATACCACTGCCTCCCCATTTCACCCCCTCCACGGATATGAGCTATTGCATAAACAAAACCCCGATCTAACAAAGACAGGCATGATACGTTGAAACAGGGATCTATGCATATCTGTTCAGAAGAAGTGGTTCTGGATTACTGAGAGATTTTATGTGAAACAATTGAGTGCAATTGGAAAACAAGAGAAACCAATGGAAGGATATTGCATCCAGACCAATTTGCATGCACATAACTAAAATGATCAGTCCAATTGATAAACATATCAGCATGAAACAAAATTATAAAAAATAATGGTCAAGTACATAATGCAGACTTCTTAAAGTATCAATTGACTGATGCATTATTTCCCATGATTGGGAAGCAGTGACCTATACACACACGCATGCACACACATGCATGCACACACACACACACACACAATGTTCAAAAACAACTTTGATCTACCCCCCAGTGGTTATGGTCGTGGAATGGGATAGGTCCTAAATTCAAACCTTCAAGGGGTAGGACTAAGGTTAGGCTATAGCCTGCAGGCCCTTTACTGTCTAGACATCTTAGGCATTGGTTCTTCAGTGGGAAAAGGAACTACTCTCATCATGCCCAAGTAGGGTTCTCACAGCTGGAAGCTCCATTTCACCCTTTTTATGTAGCAAAAAAAACTACTTTGATCTTTGAAAATCATATTTTGTTAAAATATTACATAAAAGGAATCAGTAGCCTTTTTTCCATAATCACTATGGTACCAAAAGCATATAAATCCCCGATAATGCCAATATTTACAATTTAATGATGAAATCTTTTATTACCTCATAAGATCCATAGCCACCAAGTAGCAATGGATCTGACCCATCAAGTTTCACTAGATCCTTGTGATAAACAATTGAAATAGGAATCTGAGTACCATCTTGAGCATTTGCCCATTTTCTTTCAGTAACATAATTTGATGCATCAAAACCCCCCAACACCTGAGCAAGATAGAGAAGAAAATTAAATGAATAATGGCATAAAAAATTTAGCATAATTAAAAAACTTATATACGGCATTAAGGAAAAGGAATTAATTAAACATCAGAAAAGTAGCTATGAAGCATAAATGAAGATACTGTGCACAAATTTCCCTTTTGTTTCTTTATTTCACAAGCAAAGAATTCAATCAGCATAGATATCCAATCCATTACTTACATATATTTTCTACATAATTATAGAAGCTCTTTGTGTGGAAGATTGCCCCTCTTTGTTTAATGTGAACAATATGGAAGGAGAGGAATAACCAAACCTTTAATGACAAGGAGGTCAACTATTCTAGAATTGAAACCTGGTTTCTTAAGAGATTTGTTTGAGTGATCCCACATCATAGGCACTAATGACTCAAATTCTGTTTCAGATTTTATTGATTCACTGTGTCTTTGTACCCAATGTTGGTATTTTGTACCTCTTAGGAGTATTTTATGTGCACTCCCAGTGTGCATAAAAATTTCCATTTTTCTCAATTAAAATTTATTACTTACCAAAAAAAAACAGCCCAAACCATTTGATCCAACTACTTTTTTTTTTTATTACTTGAACTCTGCATACTTGTGATACAAGCTATTTTCCCAACCAACGGAAAATAAAATCAAACCCTCTCAAATTTCAGTCCAGATCAATCTAAACTTCAAATGTATAAACAAAAACAACTTGGGGGCAGGGGGGTGTGGGGGGGGGGGGGGGGGGAGGTGTGGGAATATACGCAGACTTCAACGCTCTCAAATCAGAATTGTGTGTGTACTTTTCAAAAAAAAATATATTGTGTATGTCCCAGTCTTCAAGATTCTTCAATCCCATAAAGTCAGAAATTCCATGTGATTGTTTTAGCTAGTTTTGAACAGGAAGTATATTTTGACATTTTTGGAAATTACAGAGCAGGATTTGTTACTAAAAGAGATAGGAAATTGAAATGTATTGATTAATATTGTATTTGTAACTGGCATTGTGAGCTTGGCTTCCTTGGTTAACTCCACATTTTCTTGATCTCTTTCCACAAATATTAAAACACTACTTTAAAAAACCCACCAGCAAAGTCTGTGTATCCTCATTTAATAAGCTTTTTCAAGAATAATTTCACTGATTTAATATATGTTTTTTTCTGCCATCCCATGCGTTTGAGGATTCTTGGATTAATAAAATGAGCAAGCATGTACATCATGAAGTCAAATCACACACACAGAAGTATTCAAATTTGCAATTCAATGTTAGTATGTTCCAACTTAATTTATAATTGCAACACAGGAAAATGAATGCCTGCACGCACATGCACACACACACACACGCACACATATATCCATAGACAAATCATACTCATAGAAAAGATCAGAAAAAACAAATATAACAACTATTTTGAGCATGCAAATCAGAAGTCAATGCAGAAAACAATAATTTGGTTATATAACTTACTGTTTTGATCTTCTTCAAGACAGAAATGCCTGTCTTCATATCATAATCATACACTGAGTGAGGAGTCTTCATTGAGCTATAGTCAAGTCGTAAAATGCTGGAAGTAAATTGCGACTCTGATGGTTCCACTGAGTATGTAGGATCCACAAACTCAACTGTATGACCACCTTGAAGGCTCTTAAGCGGTTCTTCAACATCCGGAAGGCCATAAATAGTTACTTTTGGTAGGCCCTTCTCGCGCTCATATACAACGATATGATCGTTAAAGAGTTGTATATCCTGAATTTTTACACTGGACAAAATTCAAATTTAATAAGCTTTTATTTAGACCATGGAACCTCATGCCCTCCAAGAGTGTTGAGGGAACAGTAGCTACAAAAGATATATTACATTCCATGCAAAATTTTCTAAAATGGATACAGTGATACACAACAAATAAGTTCACAAAATGATAAATTTGCACAAACATCTGTGTAAGCTGTTGCATCATGGTATGTTACGATTGGATTGTTACCTTTCCCTGTGTGGAAGAAGAAGTGTAGTTTCAGATGTATTATCCAGAGGACAAGCTATAACTTCAGAATTAAAAAACTCATTAGTCCTCCTCTTGATAAAAAAATGATTCCCACGATGGCTGACTGAGGTGTCAATGCCGTCTACACGAGGTGTGAGAACTTGAAGTCCATCTTCAGGCTTTGAAACATCAAGATAAAAGTTGAAGCTTGTATTTTTACTTTCAGAAGCAACAAACAAAAACCTCTTGCTCTTAGAAGCTTGAAGATCAAGAGAAAAGGTATCATCTTTTTCGTGATAAAGACAGGTATCACTTGATTGCTCCTCTCCCAATTTATGTAACCATGCCTGTGAGCAATAGAAACAGACCAATACCCATAACAAAGGAACAAAAACCAAGAATGAGTGTGCGAATTCCAAATTCTGAGCTATAGTTATCTAATTCAAGACATATTGTTAATTTGGGGTTTTCTTTTCTTTTTCTTTTTCTTTTTTTTGAATAATTGGTTAGTCACACACAACACCCCCAGTGGATACTTATCATATTCTTATATAGTAGAGAGATATACGTTATTGGGAGGATTCATAAAGAAAAAAAAAATTAAATAACTCACTAACAAATGAAAAACATATGTTAGTAGGTAAATTTTTTACACACGTTTCTTATTTATTGGATTTTGATACGGATGATGTAATATCATTTGATACAAAATACTTTTTCGTCATTCCTCCATACCTGAAGAGAGGAGAATTTAATTTTTCCCATTTATTTAAATTTAACAAAATTATGTTTGGGATTTATTATAAGCTAATGATTTAATTTGTTACTTTTTTTTATTTTTAAATTCCGGAGTTTAATTTGGTACTTTATAAATTATATGATTCGTTTCTTAAAAAAAAAAGACAAAAATGCAAAACTGACCCTCTAACTTTCACTGTTTTTCATTTCAGTCATCTAACTTTCATTTTTGTCAATTCAGTCCACTAACTTTCAATTTTTTGTCAATTCAAGGCTCCGTTACTGTGCAGTTACTGCTGCCGTCAGAATCACTAAAACGACGCCGTTCTTTTTTTTTTTTTTTTTTTTTAATTCGGAATTAAAATAAGAAAAAAAGAAAAAAGAAAAAAAAGAAAACATTAAGGGGAACAACGTCGTCGTTCCCCTTCCCCTGAGATCGAAAGGAAACCAAATTCCTAAATCCCTAAAACCCGTGAAACTTTGAGAGAGAAAGAGTGAGCCGGTTTGAGAGAGAGAGAGAGACTGAGTTCATTGCCACCACCCCAGCGTAAAATTTGCCGTGTAAACCACCACCACCCTTGCTGCTCTGCCTTGACTGAATCCGTGATGGAGTTCTGAATCGGTGCTCTGCCTTGCCTTATCGTAGCTCCTCCTCACCTGTCCTCCGCTTCTTTCCCAGCCACTTTGCAGGTATATTTTTGCAGCTTAATGACTAAACTAAACTAATCTGTATATAAATGGGTCATCTCATAAATACCTTCACCCATCAACACTTCTCTCATAAATACCTTCACTCAGCAAAGAATAAGCACAAGAATAGTTTTAGTGTGTTTTTTTTTGGATATATGTAGTAGCAGAACAATGAGTCGTGTGTTTGTTGAAAAGTATTTTTTTTTTTTTTTGCATTTTGTTTGTTTATGTTGGACTTTGTTGACTGTTAGGTGAGAATGGGATAATCTACTTTATATGGTTTATTTTTTCTTTTTTTGAGTGGATAATATATATTTTATTGTCTGTTTGCTGAACATCTTCACATGCATTTTATTGTTTCGAAACAATTTGGTCCCCCACTTGGAGGAATTGTTTGTTGTGTGGGGTATTTCGATGTCAGCACTTTATTTTTCTGTTGGGCTAATAGTGTGTGTGGGGTTGCTTAACACTGTCTTTGTCGGCTAAAATATTTATGTTTTTTGTGTGCTGACTTTTTTTATTTTAAACTTTCAAAGGGAAGATGATTGGTCAGAATTTTACATTAGTTCTTCACTACAATGGAGTATTGCACCACTCGGTTAAGAAGAGGACGTATATAGGTGGCAAGGTGAAAGTATATGATAATGTGGATTTGGATTGCTTTTCTGTACCAGAGGTTAAGAATTATTGTGCGGAGTTAGGGGTATTGGATTATGTCTAGTTTTATTATCTTGTGCCTAGGTTGGATCTTGACAATGGCCTAAGATATTTGTCTACTGATGGTGATACTAATGAATTATTTAAGTGTCTTGACCCCATTGATCCTAAAATAGACATTTATGTAGAACATTCAACCCCTGTTCAGAAACAATTGTTAGTTAGGGATGTCAGTATTGTTGATGCTGCAAATTTGGTTGGTTGTGGTGTTGGTGTGAAGGGTGTGGGTGTTGATGACATTGATGGTGATTGTGATGATAATGAAGTTGATGTGGAGAATGGGGATGTTGATGTTGATGAAGTTGATGTTAAGGATGGGGATGAGGCTCTTGCAGATGATGAGTTTGAGGAGGGTGGTAATGTAGTTGATGAAGGGAATGGTGTTAGGGCCAAGGATGGGAATGGTGCCGTGGGAGATGTGGATTATGAATGGTATGACTCTGACTATGATGA
Organism: Quercus lobata; assembly: GCF_001633185.2. Taxonomy (NCBI): domain Eukaryota; kingdom Viridiplantae; phylum Streptophyta; class Magnoliopsida; order Fagales; family Fagaceae; genus Quercus; species Quercus lobata. Next base: position 358,617 of record NC_044904.1, on the reverse strand, counting down.
CCCAGCCAATGAACAATTATATGAAATTACTGTGGATGACTACACAATTCAGCCCACCATAACCCATAACAATCAGCCCTCACAAGAACTCACAAATGTCATCCATCCATTGTCACACCCACCTAATTTTGCAAACCAATCACTATCCCACCTAGATCTAGTTCCAACTCTTTTTAATTGGCCGTTGGACGAAATTCCAAGTGGATCCGACTATGCATCCTCGGACCAGTTGCATTCTCCCGACAACTCTGATAGTGAGCAAAAGAAAAAATTACCTAAATTTAGAAGTGAATGCTTAAAGGATCCTGAGTTTGTGTTAGGGATGTCATTTAGCGACAACAAGCAGTTTAAAGAGTTTGCACGAGCTTACAAATTGAAGCATGGATATGGAATCAAGTTGTCAAAGAATGAGAAGGCTAGGGTGAGATATAAATGTGTTAAAGGTTGTCCTTGGAAAGTGTCTGCAGGTATTGATAAGGAGGCAAACTTCCAAATTAGTGCGTTGTATGATACTCATACATGCATTAGATCTTTCCATAGTAGGCAAGTTTCTGCACATTGGGTGGCAGAAAAGTATGTTAATCAAATTTAGACTAATATTAAATTTAAAGCTAAAGATTTGGTAGCTGCAGTGGGGTAAGATGTTACTGTGAAGCTAGCCTTGTCGAAGGCATATAGAGCTAGAGACATTGCTAGAAGCATGGTAAAAGGGGACTTTTATGAGCAATACACCAAGGCTAGACGCTATTGTGCGAAGTTGAGAAGATCTAACCCAGGTACCACAGCTAGAGTCACAGTTGTCGTCCCTGGTCATAATTTTAAGAGTGTCTTTGTGTGCTTTGTTGCATGTAAAGAGGGATTTGTTAGACATTGTAGACCATTGATAAGCTTAGATGCTTGTCATTTGAAGGGTGTAGTTGCTGGCCAACTTCTAGCAGCTGTGGGTATAAATGGAAATGATGGTATGTACCCAATTGCTTATGCTGTTGCTGAGGCAGAAAATAAGGAGACTTGGACATGGTTTTTGGAGAATTTAATAGGTGATATAGGGTCTGTGAGAGACCATGGATGGTGCTTTATTTCAGACCAACAAAAAGGTTTACTTCCTGCTTTAGCTAATGTGGTCCCAGAAGCATACAATAGATTTTGTGTGAGGCATCTGTTTGCTAACTTCAAGAAGAACCATCAAGGAAAGGAGTTAAAGGACTTGTTGTGGGGGGCAGCTAAGGCATCAACAAGAGCAGCATTTGAAAGTTATATGAAGCAAATGGAAATAGTGAGCAAGGAAGCTTGTGATGATTTAAGAAGTAAATCTTCGTTGCAGTGGGCTAGGCACACTTTTCCCTATTATCCAAAGTGTGATATGCTATTAAATAACCTTTGTGAGACTTTTAATTCGAAGATGGTGGAAGCAAGAGAGAAGCCATTGGTCAATATGCTTGAAACCATTAGAAGATATCTCATGGTTAGGATCCATGGGAATAGGGATTCAATGGCTAAGTATCAAGGCCCTATTTGTCACAAGATCAAGCAAAAATTGGAGAAATGTAAAGAGGCTAGTATTGGTTGCACATCTATTTGGTCAGGTGGGACGAGATGGGAGGTGAATAGTGGTGGCAAGCAATTTGTGGTTGATGTAGAGAAACGTTCATGTGCTAGCAACTGCTGGGATTTGATTGGGATCCCTTATAAGCATGCAGTGCACGTAATAGCTTTCAGGAAAGAACATGCTGAGGATTATGTGCATGACTTCTATAAGAAGGATACATATATTGCTTTATATTTGCATCTCATTCAACCATGCAATGGTCCTAATTTGTGGCCGAAAGTAGATGGAGATGCAATACTTCCTCCAATCCATAAAATTCAGCCAGGGCGACCTAAGATTGATAGAAGAAGAAATGATAAAGATGAAGTTTATAACCCTTACAGGATGAATCAAAGACCACTAGGAGTAGCAACTGCCAAGGGCAAAGGCAAGGCGGCAACTGACAAGGGCAAGGGCAAGGCAACAAGTAGCGACAGAAAAAGGGTATTTGAATTCATTTCAATTATTTCCTTAATGCAGAAAATTATGCACATTGCTAATGTTTTTCACATGCAGGCCGCCAGCACTGAGGAGCACTTCATGGGATTTAGAGTGCAAGTAGACATGGCATTTAGTAGCCAACAAAGCAATGTATGTGTGACATAAATATATTTAGCTTGGCAACAATGGAATATAGGAAAATTTTGTGTATCACATAGAACTTAGCAAGAAAACATATAGTGTTAATTCTTGTTTTGTTAGCCTGTAGTAAGAAAACATGTAGCAAGAAAACATAAATATATTTGCTAGCCTGTAGTGTTAATTCTTGTTTTGTTCACTTTACTAATGTTCACATATATTACTTTTATATCTTTTTGTTGTCAACTTCTAATGTCTTTATACTTTTCACATCCAGGCTGTCAACATTGAGGGGAACTCGAAGAGATCTAGAGCAGGAGTTGATGGTAGTTAACAAAGTTGCAGAAATTTTAATAGTCAACAAATCAGCAAAACTTAGTTAATTCTAGGAACAGTACTTCAGAACTTAGGCATAGTTTGTTATGTAATTGGCCAAACATTGTCACACGGCTATTATTTTGTGATGTTATTGCCAAACTATTAAGGCAATTTAGTTTTTGAAGCAAGTAGACTAATATTGAAATTATTTTGTTAAGTTAAAGTGAAAAGGCAAGGCAGGGGTGGATTTGTTTCAATTTTTCTTATTTTGGTAGATGAAAATTGCTGCTGCTGGCACTGATGTGGATTTGTTTTATATTAATATAATTGTTGCTGCCACTTAGTGGTTTGTCAATTTTCATCTAATCAAAACAATCTTAGCATGTAGACAGATTCCTTAAATTTTCTTACTTCAATATGTTATCATTTGTTATGCTGTAAATTGGATTACTTATGATAGTTGTAATGTAATCTGTCCAGTATGGAATTGGTGGACATTGTTTCAAACTTTGGAAGAACATTAACTAGCTAGACTTTGAATGGCAGGTGGCACTTTGAAGGACTCTTTTGAGAATGTTGTTCCTAATATGTTGATAGTCTTTGTATAGATGAAAATTGACAAATTGCCTACTGTGTGAGTGAATGTATACTCTGATGTAATTTCCTTTGGTTTGGCCAAAAAGCAATTTACAAAATATACAAATTCATAAGTCACCACAGTTTGCACAGAATTTTGCCATCACAGAATTCATAAGTACAAAAAATATGCACACAATGGAATCTTTTGATTGTTGTAATGTAATCTATCCGGTATGGAATTGGTGGACATTGTTTCAAACTTTGGAACAACATTAACTGGCTAGACTTTGAATGGCAGGTGGCACTTTGAAGGACACTTTTGAGAATGTTGTTCCTAATATGCTGATAGACTTTGTATAGATGAAAATTGACAAATTGCCTACTATGTGAGTGAATGTATACTTTGATGTAATTTCCTTTGGTTTGGCCAAAAAGCAAGTTACAAAATATACAAATTCATAAGTACACCACAGTTTGCACAAAATTTTGCCATCACAGAATTCATAAGTACAAAAAATATGCACACAATGGAATCTTTTGATTGTCTTCTCTCAGTCTTTTGATTGTCTCAAGTTACAAAATATGCACCAAGTTACAAAATATGCATTGTTTTCTGCACAAAATAAACAAGAGGTCGAATCATCATCATCCGAAAAAGAATAACCACCATGCTCAAAATCAGCCTCAGTCTAAGAAGAATTAGGAACAACGGGCAGCTCAGGTTCATGCACGCCAGCGAGAAAAGGATGATCCAAAAGCGTTTCAGCCGTGAACCTGAACATGGGTTTCCTCACAAGACAAGCCTTCAAGAAATCCCTTGCCTCCTTCAAAATCCCACTTGGAATTTTGGGCAATACGCGCTCATTGCCTATAACCCACAAAAGCTCCTCTGTATCCAACTCTTCCTCTCTATCCCAAGGAGATTTCCCAGTAAGCATTTCACACACCACACACCCAAAAGCCCAAATATCAGATTTCGGGTCTTGCACACTCTCAATCACAGTTTCAGGTGCCACGGCGAATTTTCACGGCGAAGTGGTGGTGGTGAACTCAGTCTCTCTCTCTCTCTCTCAAACCGGCTCACTCTCTCTCTCTCAAAGTTTCACAGGTTAGGGATTTTAGGTATTTGGTTTTCTTTTGATCTCAGGGGAAGGGGAACGATGACCCCTTAATGTTTTATTTTTTTTTTCTTTTTTTTTTTCTGATTTTTCTTATTTTAATTCCGAATTAAAAAATAAAAAATAAAAAAACCAAGCAAAACGACGTCGTTTTTAGTGATTCTAACGGCAGCAATAACGGAGCCTTGAATTGACAAAAAATTGAAAGTTAGAGGATTGAATTGACAAAAATGAAAGTTAAAGGACTGAAATAAAAAACAGTGAAAGTTAGAGAGTCAGTTTTGCATTTTTGCCCAAAAAAAAACAATAAATTTAGGGTTAAATTTATTTTATCTAAAATTATATGGTTTAAAATGTAATTTTTTTAAGTTTTTACTTTTATTCCTTATTAGCATATATTAGTAAAGAAATAAAACATTTTAGCCATGATGTTTATGGTATATCATGAAAACTATATATCATGAAAGATTAAGTTAATTAAATAACTAACGATTTATAACTTACACTACAAGACAATTTGCTATTTTCAACGGTTGAAAACGTCGAAAAAACTATTAGAAACCGTCGAAAAAAGTATTTTCGACGGTTTAAGTGACCGCTGAAAACCGCCACTAAAACCTATGTTGAAACTTTGTTTCTACACCCTATGTGACCGTCGAAAAATGTGATTCACCTTTATCAACAATTATTAAACGTCGAAATATTATTGAAAACTGTTGAAATATATGTTCTCTTGAGATAAATTTCAAGAGTTTGAAACCGTTGAAATAAGTATTAAAAAAAAAAAAAAAAAAAACTAAAGCAATACCCTTTGCTATGAGTGTCTTTCTAGTACCAGGAGGCCCATATAGCAAAATTCCCTTGGGAGGCTTCACTCCAATATTTTCAAAAAGCTGTGGATGCCTTAAAGCCTTAAAGGCAATTCCACCAACTCATGAATCTTATTTAATGTTTAAGAAATCAACATAAATCAGTGAAAAATGGAAGACGATGGCTGTGTAACACCAAAGTACTTAACCCAACTTATTTATCCACCATAAAGCAAAAGTATTAGTATTACTATTAGTAGTTAGTACTGAAAAAGATGGCAATAACACTACGATCACAATGTGGGAACTCTAAATTTGTAAACTTTAATACATTGGTGGTGGTGAATATAGATACTCCTGCATAGTTTAGGCCTATGATTCAAAACCATCATTGCAGTCCAACATGCATAGCTTAGAGAACAAGAATTGTATAAAAAAAGAAAGACAACCAAGAGGGTAACAGATTCACAGTTAGAGCAAGACAAAAGTAATTTTCCTGGAAATTCTACCACCTGTACATTCTAATCAGTACATATAGCAGTAATTTCATTCATATGACGTCATAGTGAACCAAAGAATATTTAGAAAAGTAAAGAGGAAGTCACATGTTTACTTTGCACAAACCAAGAATTTTGGAAATCATCATCATGAGATCTGCTCTGCACTTGAAGCAAAGGGTGAATCAAAACTTGCAAAACATAGCATTTGACAGACTGCTGATAGCTCATACTGTACCTACACGAAGATGTATCCAGCCAAAATAGAATGAACTTTCTCTACAAAACAGACTGATTTTTCTCTTCCATACACTTCCAACAACAACCTGCAATGGAAAATTAACAAAAGATTCAATAATTAACTGTGAATTATTTCCGTAACTTGTAGAAGAGTTTCATCTCAAATATCAACATTGTACAGGCACAAGATTGAGCATAAAAAAATAAATAAATTACCATATAGCGGTAATACAAATACAGCAGTGAGTTCCCTAATGATCATCCCCATTCCCCCCAGGAAAAAGAAAAGAAAAGCCTGCCCTCCCCTCATCTCATAAATAAAGAAGGAAAAGGTGTTGCAGGGGAGATTCTGCCATGCCTATTGCAAGACATAACACATTTTTTTATGTTATTTACCAAACTCATACGAGTTTTTCAGTTTTTGTCAATACTAGGATCGGCAGACATGGCAGGAGAAATTGGGGTAATTTTCAACATCCCACAACCGTTTACAGTGCGAACTAGGAGGCTGTGTCAGGTCATTAGAATCAGTCATCATGATTTCAAGCAATTGGAGCAGCCACATAATGAAGATGGAAAGAAAATTATCTCCAACTTCTTTCAGGTTTGGAAAATTGTGATATCTTCTATTCTTAGCTTTAATCTGACTTATAATTTTATGAAGAAATTAAAAGAGATTAAACATCACAAAAGAAGTTATAATGAAAGTTACTTCTCACTGGAAAATGCCCACATTGGGCCTAACGAAATTGAAACAACTTTTAAACAAGCACATGAAATGCTACTTTGATTTTGACACAGCACAAGAACCAACGTGGTTTGATAAGAAAATAAAGCAAGACCTTCTTCTTGTATGGATATTATGAGTTGGAAAAATATCATTTTCAACCGTGACATTTTGTATTCAAAACATAGCTAGCAGCTGGAAAATTTATTGAACCATCACATATCCCCAAAACCATTTCTCTTTACCCTTTCTTAACCAAAAAAATGGCAGCTTGAAATGTAAACAGAAAAGTGTCAAACAAACCCAACCATCCAAAGATTACACAAAAAAAGAAAAAAAAAAAAAAAAGTAACAAACCCTTTACTTAAAAGAACAAGTAAAGTTAACAAACTAACCTGATTGGTAAAGTTAAGAAGAACGATCAGATTGAGCTAGCTCAAATGGGGCCATGTTTTAGATTCTGTGAAACTTTGCAAAAATGTTACGTTTCTCCTTCAGAGTGGACGTTTAAAGGCCACTCCACCTTCAGTATAGAATTCATTTGCCACACACAAAACTGTATCTTAACCATAAGCCCATATTTCCTGAGAAAGGCCACATTAAAGCAGTTAGAGCCCGCACTGAAAGGTCTATGTCATGAAAAACTATAAAATCCACTTCCTAAAAAAATTGAACTGCTAAACTTTTAGTCACCAGTCTTTTACACCTAGTACATGGGTACGCTCCTTTTTTCAGGTCCTACATAGTAAACTGATTACTTCCCCACGCACCCATGAATCTTTCCTCACCCACCAACCAAAAAGAAATCCTAAGCCTAACCACTCATTCAATTACCAGATTTCACTCAATGTGGCTTAGTCAGTCCTAATTGGTTAAGAAATTTGGTGATTTTATTGCATATTTATGACACCCAAAAGAACAAAGAAAAAGAAGAATAAAAATTTACACCATGTAAATGTTTGGTTGGAGGGATAGAAAATAGGCAGAATGAGAAGGGAGGTGATAAGCAAAACGAGGTGAAAGTAAGAGAATTCCACCTCTCCATCATGTTGTTTGGTGGAAAAAGAGGAAAAGTGAAAAGCAGGCAATGCAGTAAAGATTATAAGTTACAGCTACACCATATTTCAAAAAAAATTTGAAGAGGGGATAAAAGTGAGTTTCTACTCTTCTTTCTAAACAACCCCTCCCTTCCCCTTCCATCTCCCCACCAATCTACCCACTTTTGGATAGGATTGATTTGATCGGTCTAGAGGGTTATTGATTCCCCCTCTGTTCCCACTCTATCTCCTTTTTCCCCATATCAAACATATGGATTCTACCTCTACCTCCCACCCTTTCCCCTTCTCCATTTTCCCTCCTACCAAACATATGGATTCTATCTCCCCCTCCTACCCATACCTGTCTCACTAGATGCATGTGTAAGTTACCAATACTTTTTTTTCTCTTTTCTGATGAATAAGAAAAGCCTAAATTTCTTGATGCCTAATTTTTTCCAATCTTGGAGAATTCCTAAGTTCAACTTTATGGTGACAAGTCCTACTTCATCATTGAGGCCATGGGTCATATAATATAAGTTTAATAGTTTTGCAAATCTCTCAGTACCCAAATTAAGCACATGATTTTATTCTCTACTCATCCACGGACTCTCCAAAGATGGTGACTTTACCTAACTAATTTGACTCATCATTAATTCATAGCAGAGGTAGCGTAAGAACCTTCATTGTCTTTTACAGTTCCAATTTTGTTTTCCCTAAGAACTCGGATAAATAGGCTACCTTTAGAGGTCTAGACTATGCGAACTTAATCCAGATTCAATAATACACCAGGACACAACATGTGTTAACAGATGGAGCATGATTGAGAAGTTGTACTGAAGTACCTAAAAACCAAAGGAGCAAGGGACCACAGCATTGTTTAACAGATGGAATGTTAAAAGACCATGAACTTTTGGACTGCTTCCCAGTATATTTAAGATTATAGTGAGTCAATATTCAATGCTTAATAATACTAATCATACACATGTTCATTGTGCAACAAATTCCTATGCCTATAATTGTATTCAAAGCATTGCACTTACAATTGATAAAAGCAATCTAAATTGTGTTTCAAATTTTTGTGTACATCACAGCCCCAGAGAAGAGACAACGGGTTCCTTCAGCATATAACAGGTTTATTAAGTAAGTAAAATGGTTTTTACTCTCTCTCTCTCTCTCAGAGACTACCTTGATTATGAGTGATGGTAGGAATTGGATTTGGTCTTGAAATTGAGAGATTAGTAACATGCATATACCTTGAGTTTGCATGTAACTTATTTGTTGCACTTTGCAGGGAGGAAATCCAAAGGATTAAGCTAGTAATCCTGACAATGATAAGTATTTCCACCTTAATGTAGGTTCAGTACCTTAATGTCTTAAGCATAAATAAAGAAAAAAAATTTTAAAAATAAAAACACCTAATGCGCCCTAGAGAACAAAACATTCAAAATTTTCAGTCATAGAAGCCATTGAACAAAAACCCCAAATTGCATTAGAGGGTGAAAACATAACACATTTTTCATTCACATACATATTTAAAATGTTTTTAGTTGTGCATATATGCGTCTTCGCAATTATGGGAGTTAATGAAATTCATGAAACTTTCAAATGCAAGAGAAGGCCACAGATTCTAAGCCTTTTTTTTCTTGATAAATTACACGCCTACCAGATGGGTCTTGAATTGACGACCTCAACCCCACCTTGCTCTTACAAGGGGAGGAGGTGCTATTTGAGCAACAAATTCTAAGCCACATAATCATGAAACCAAATACCTTTTTGTAGACCCAATATAAGTCATCAGGATTTATTTCACACACACACACACACACATACAAAAAAAAAAAAAAAAGTCAAAAGGATTTTGAAAGAAATATTCTCTTTTGTTACATTGATTTCATATAGAAAGGAAATGGCTAGGTTTCTTTAAACAGTCAAATAACAATTCTCTTATATATTCATACCTTGTTACGGTTCAGCATCATTGACTTTTCCATTGCCTTCATAGCATATAGTTCACCTGTACCTTGCAATTCCACCAAATGAACACTGCAACAAAAACCACAGTAATTTAATCATAAAGAAGAGCAAAGAATCTAATTTTTACTTTAATGCTTTTGATGTTAGGCAAGACCTTTGTGTGACCTGGAGAAAGACAGCAATTTTAATAGAGAGGAATTAACACACTAAAAAAGTGTTAAGAACTCATATTTTGGTGTTAACAGGACAAGCCAAAGGAGTATATGGGCTAAGCTAATGAGACATTGACAAGCAGATAAAAGCTTAACAGAACGTATGAACAGACCAAATTCATGAAGCTAACCTAGAAACACACATTTAAATTATCAAAATGTGGTATGGCTGATATCATGGTTCCACGAGGAGAAGGTAAAAGAGTTTTAGGTCATGAGACATTTCCAAGTGGTTTATAATTCTACTAAAATGGCAAAACTGGATTCGTGAAACTAATAACAATTTATTTATATAAGCATTTTTTTAGTAACTACAATTTATAAAAACCAGAAACTACAGAAACAGGAATCCAAATCTTCAAATAATCACAATGCTCGAGCAACCTTTGAATAGAAAGTTGTATAACTTATATTCAAATGCAAGGAATGCCGTGACAATCTTTATTCTACATCCAATTTTCCTACAACAACAATTGCTTATAAAAAAACAATTGCACAATTCTATACTCCACAAAATGAAGTTCAAATGATCAATTCCAACATGAAAAATGACACGTATACATATGTTAAAAGTTTAGATTACCCAAACTCCTAAGCCTTCACTTCCACTTGTTTCGGTCCTTGTTTTGGAATCAACAATCCAAGCCCTCCCTTCCTCTCTCTATGCAAATACTTATCCCGATACAACAGGTTCAAGGTCAAAACTTTTAACCCTGAATTCTCACTAATCTCCAAAACCAAAATCAAACTCTGAATTCCAAAACACCATTGAAAAACAAACCTAAATTATATAGTAAGAGTAATTATATTAATAAACAATAATTCTAGATTTGCAGTTTAATTATACAAGTTACATACAAAAAATCCAAAATCAAAAACAAAACATTTATGCTATCTATGGAAAAACAAAGAAATACAAAATTGAAGGTTAGGTTTTCAAGGAGAATGTGAAATTGGATTCATCAATGTATAGAAGATACCTAATCAGAGGTTTGGATAGGTAAAAGTGTGAATATATGCAAGATTTGGATGCGATTGTACCAACTCGGTGAATCTGAAGCAAAGAAAAATCAACCAAAGTCAAAAACTCTGTTCGGTTGCCGAGAAAATAACATAAAAACACAAGGAAGGAAGAGAGAGAGAGAGAGAGAGAGAGAGAGAGAACCTGTGAGGAGCCGAGAGAGATGTGAGCTATGAAAGAGAGCGGGAGCGAGAGCGAGAGAGCCCCTTAATGTTTTAAACTCTTGAGTTTAAAATGAGCTTTTATACAATATAGTGTTATTGTTTTCCAACGTTTTACAACTGTTGATACAAAATTTAAATTATTTTGTCCACAGTTGATCAAACTGTTGATTAAACTATTCTCTCTTTTGACCCCCTTTTACTACGGTGCCTGAAGAAAAAAACTAAAACCAAATACTTTTTAATACTTTTTTCAACAGTTATAACAACTGTAGAAATAAGTTTATGAATTTCCTTATTTTTACTCTACAGTTGTACTCAACCGTAGAAAATTAAACTTTTATTTACATTTTTTAGTGACCATGGATATAAATATGTTGAAAAAACTCAAGTTTGTTGTAGCGTTAATGCTTTTAAAACGAGCTAAAAGAATAATGGCATTGAAAAATCATAGAATTAAGTCAAAATTTTGACTTCGACTTCTGCTGTATACAATAGTAATGAGTATTCAATCAAACCAAATTGTCTATATCACTAGACCACTTATCTACAATCTCACTAAACCCAGCCATCTTATATCATACAAAATCATATGTTTCAATAATTCCATGATTTTCAGCAAACTCTAACTAATTCAAGCAGTTAAAACGTATTTAAAAAAAAAAAAAAAAAAAAAGCATAAGATCAATCAACTATAGGTGCAAAGAATATAAAGCCATCTGTGATATAGTGAAATATTAAATTAGTCTTATTTATTTATCGCTTACCACCAATAAATCAACTTTCTGCAACCTGGACAGATTGCAGAAATTAAGCCCTTTTTTTTGGTGGGGGCTGAAGGCAAAGAGATCAAGCTTGTCAAATTGTTCATGAGGGCAATCACATGTGATAAGATTATTTTAGTTAAGCACGTATACAGCACCATTAAATTGCCATCTTTGTGGTTGTGAACAATGTTATTGACACAAATATCAATTGAGAAATAACAGTCACAATCTCTATTAAGATTTTTTTCTTAATAAATTAATACCTCTGATGCTCATGTCATAAACAATAAGAAGGAAGAAAGAAACAACATAACAAGAGCTCGAATTCAAATTGCATATTTGATACCAAAAGACTTGTCATTGAACTTCACAAAAATAGACACCTTCACAAAAACAGTCTCTTATTAATCATGGAATGGAGATGCTAAAGGGCTGGGCATCAAAGTGGGTGATCACTATGTCCCAATTCATTATGGGTGTATTTTAAATCCATCTTTGAGGATTTGATGAATGCTAAGAATGTAAATTGATGAATGGTGTACGTAAACCTTGTTTTGCTCTTATCTGCTTCCATTTTAAAATTTGAAGATTGTTGATCAAAAGAAACAAATAAAAAATTTGCATACAGATTTCATTATTAAAAAAAAAAAAAAAAAAGTATCTGCGTACACAAGTAAAACGTGCTACTCCTGTTGAATATATGAAAACCTGCTTAGGATATGAAATTTGAATAAATTAATGCCTGATTCTTAAAAAGTTATCTATGGAATACTTAAGTTCATCTTTCTCTAATAATGGATGTTCTGGGTTGTCTCAATCACAACTGGATACTGAGAAAGCTATCCACAACAAGGGTGCAGGATGGTAAAATTGAAGCAATTCTTTTCTTCTAGTACTGTTCATCCAGCCCCTAAATACCACAGAATCATCTCCATTTCCTTATTTCTTACAACCCCTAATCAATCCTTTCTTTTATCCATCAACACCTTAAAACTCTGCAAACTTTCTTCAATCAAATAATCATCAAATAACTCATCTACCCACCTTTTAATTCTTAATATAAACCCATAACCCTCTATTTAACAACTCTAAATCAAAATTTCCTCATCCTCCTAAATGTAGGGGGTAATGGCAGGGTTCAAAGCGATTTAAGGTGTTGACAATAGCAGAAGAATGCACAAGTCAGAGTTTGTTCAAACAAGTGTTCTTAATCTTAAATTGGAAAATTCTTCTCCAAAAAAAATCAAACATCACCCCCACCATACCCCAAATAAAAAGTGTCATAAAGCCATGAAAAAGGTATATAAATCCCGTTTTATCGATACTAAAAACAACCATCAATCTATCATTGGGAAAAGGGTTTGCATCATTTTAACGGTCAAGCAAATAGGAGATTGAAGTTGACATAAACATCAATTCAAATACATGTTTAAAGTTAGGGAGAACCAGGGGCCTTCCATTTTCGTGAAATTTTATCTAAATTCCATACACAAATTAAATGAAGAATATATCTACCTCACATTAGTATTAGTCAAGTAGAATGTTTACACCTACATCACAGCATTTACTCTAGATATTGAGAATTATCCATTTACCATAGTTACAGTTCATTACAGTACAAACGTAGTACACAATAGACCATCTAGAAAAGTTACCTTGTGCATTGCACAACTGAGAATATTTATTAACCACTGCAGCAACACTTAAATAAAAAATTCTGAGGTAATCCTCCTCAATTCACACCCTCCCCTTCCACCACCAACAACAAATTCATGAATTTAGAAAAGAGCAGGTAGTAAGGAAAAGTATGCATACCCACAATACTCAATGCAACTATATTCTATCAAAAGAATAAAAGGAGGTTACAAAAGGATTACTTCACTAATTAACCAAAAAAAAAAGGATTACAGCACTAATATCTTGTTCCATAGAATCAAAAGGGGAAAATGAAAAAAAGGCAAACACAAAAATACCACTCATGTTGTCAAACTTTCAAGCAGTTGTATCCCAAATCCAAATGACCGTCCCTGCAGTAAAATAACAAATATATAAAATTAGAGTGGCAGAGGCATATAAATTACAGAAAAGAAAGAGTCACAAATAGAGAAAGAGATGCATACTTACCCCACGAAGCCATCAAGAAAGAGCTTTACCCAAGGCACAACGTAGGATTGGCATGACAGGATAGAGGCATCCAAGCGAAAAGTTGATCCTTGCTTTGGGTGAACTTTGGAAATACGAAACTTCAGGCAGTGAAGGCGAGATGTGACGCTGTCACGAGGGGCACCAGGTTCGTCGTAATGCTGGCAGGGGGATCCCCAAAACAAGCAGAAATCATCACCGGCTAGATGAGCCAAGCGCGGAGGTGAATCGATCTCTCCATCCAATAGACATTCATGACTGTCATGTATAGGGACATAGGCCAATGACCACTCGTTTGTGACCACATCAAATGCAGCTAGGCATTGATAGTTGAATTCATACCAATAAAACTTGCTATCAACAGCCACAGGTTGTCCCCGAGGGAAAAGATAAAAGCCATCCTTGTTTATAAACTCATGTCGTCTCCAACACTTGGTATGCACATCATAGATTTGGAGAGGAGAAGACTGCAAAGTTGAACCCACCACAATAGTTGGGGTTGGGACCTCTAAAGCCACTGAAAAACTATTATCAATATTTTTGGGACGGCGAGGAGGATCCACTAGAGAATCCCATCTATCAAGACTCAAGTCGTAAGCCATGGCCCAGGGTTTGTTTTCTTGATAACCACCTAGGCAATAAAGCTTGTTGCCAAGAAAGAGGGCATGCGCTAACGACACGCCATAAGGCATTGGAGGAAGAAACTCTTGCCTAGATTTTTTGGTATTGGTAAGGTCAAAGCGAGACACTAAATCGTCGCGTCCAGAAGCACAATAATCGCGGCCAGCTATATGGTATAAAGTGTTGTTGGATCCTAAAACGGAACACTTCCTTCCTGAAGGTACAATCACTGCAGGTTTGATATGCGGCTGCTGGTGGGAGTTTGGATGAAATATTGTTTGTAGAAACGGACTAGGACCAGGAGGAGGAGGAGCCTGATTGTGCTCAACATCGTCGGAGATGTTAAAGACATACCACTCCAAAGCCATACGAGAACCTTGTACGAGAATACAAGCAAATTTCTGGTATGGAAGAGAATCTTCATCACTCGATGATTTCGGTGTTGAAAATCTGGAATTCGACATGGCCAACTCTACATAAAACAAAACAAATCTCTCAGAATATAAGTCAGAACCGTAACCCTAACCATGGCATAAACTAACAACCGCCAAATTTTCAGAGCCTTAAAAGACAAAGAATCAAAGAATTCCATATATACGAAATTAACAAATGTAACATGGGATTCAATCTAAACTAATCAAAGCAAAATCAATACCCCTAAATTACAGAAAATCGAATCAAGAGAGAGAGAGAGAGAGAGAGAGAGCTTACTTGCAATTTGCTTTGCGAAGAGAGGATCGGATAGAAACAGAGCGACGCAAGCCAAACAAACAGACGACTATGAAAAAGAGAGAGCAGAGAGCGTATTGCTTGTTTGTGTTTGTGTTTGGTGTTGTTATATATTAGGATGGAGGCGGTGGACAAATGGGTCCGGCTCCCGCCCCGTTTCAAACTCTCATGTTTTCTCAGTTTTAATATAGATGAAAGACATCTGGCAGACCAACAATCTTAAGGCTAAAAAAAACCCACTTCATTCTCTCTCTCTCTCATTCTATCTCAATTCTAGACCCAGCAAACCTACCGTTAGGGGTGTGCATGGGTCGAATTGAGTCGGGTTGAGGAGATTTTTTGATTCAACCCACCATGATGGGTAAAAAAAAATTCAACCCGACCCGACCCAACCCATCATATAAATCCAACCCAACCCACATGGGTCGAGTTGAACCCATGGGTTTGACAATTTTTTTTATTATTATTAAATTGTCTAGAAAAAAAAAATATTAATATATCAATGTAACTCCTTAAAGGCAAACAACACTAATGACTAAACAATAATAGTAATTTATTAGAATTTGTGTGAACTAATTGGCTTTTATATAGGATAGGAAGAACTGGCTATTTAAAAAAATTTATTAATTATATAATATTATATATATATATATAGTAAATTAGTATTAGTAGAAGGGACTGAGAAAATGCTGCCCTACAGCTGGTTTTTTTTTTTTAAATTATTAAATATAATATATATATATATATAAGTGCCCTACAATTGATTTTTTTAAAAAATTAAATATAAAAAATATTTTAAATATATATTAAATATGAGTGGGTCGGGTTTGGCGGGTTTGTAATTTTATGATCCAAACCCAACCCGACCCACCATAAAATTTTTTTTGTAACCCAACCCAACCCACCAAGCCTTAAAAGTTGGGTCGGGTTTGGCGGGTCGGTGGGTTTTCTGCACACCCCTACCCACCGTCATACTCATATACCCATGGCCAACACGTTAAATACAATTTTTTCTTCTTTATAATTTGTCTTTCTTTCCCTTTCCTTGCTCCAATCTCTCTCCAATATCATCACTGTCAACCAGGTATTAGAGCTAAGACCAGATCTCGCTAGAGAAGAAAGCATCACCCAAATGGAAACAAAATTTTATGGACAAATTCAAAGAACCCATAAGAGGTAAAGCAAGAACTCTCTCAAAATTTGTCTCTCTGTTTCCCTCAAATAGAAACCCCAAGAATAACCTTGCAAAACCCATAACAGTAAAATCAAAGAAATTTAAGCTACATACTAGTACCCATAATCAATCACCCATCCATCAAATATATCACAAAATGAAGTGCTAGAAACAAAAAGAGAGAAGAGTAATCATGCAGCAGTGATGAAATTAGTAGCAAAAAGGAGAGACAGACATTGGAAATTAGGAATATAAAATCAAAGAAAAATTTGTTGAGCTTCTAAGTATTTGCAGCAACGATCTTGATGTGCTGGCCACGCGTCTTAGATGGCGTCTCCGGCATTATTTTCGACAACTCATTGTCGTCCTTTGCCAAGGCAAAATTTGGTATTTAGACTGTTTTTAGAAAAAAAATTTGTGAATAGCATGCGCGTCAAACTATTTAGTTAGTTGAACTGATTTTGGAACTCGAGTTTTGGCCCAAAATTCAAACTATAGTGACGTTTTTTTTAGTGGCGTTTGTCAAAAACGCCACTATATTTGCCCTATAGTGGCGTTTTCTATAAACGCTGCTATAGGCACTAAAAAAACGCCACTATAGTGTTTGCTTTCCAGCCCAAAATCGTGTTTGGCAAACTCGAGTTTCAAAATCAGTCCAACTAACTAACTAATTTGACGCACATACTATTCACAAAAAAAATTTCTAAAAACAGTCTAAATACCAAATTTTGCCCCTTTGCCAATGGTGTTGGGTGTATGTATGATAGTGCCTAGTGGGTTTGCTTAGGCTGTGAAAACTTCTGAGTAATTGAGAGAGAAAGAGAGACAAAATTGAGAGAGAATGACGTGGGGGTTTTTTTAGTCTTTGGATTGTTGGTAAATTTTGGGGTTGAATTGGGATTCGTGTGAGCTGTTGGGCTGGTTTTTTTTATTTGAAGGTTTTGGAAAAACTGATGGGCCGAGTGGTGTTAGAGGGAATCTGAGTGGAGTGGGTTTAAGGTTTTTAATTAAATGGGGCTTTTAATGCCAGTTGGGCTTTGTGTGTGGGTTTGATAGAGTTTGGGCTGCAGTAGCTGAAGGGAAAAAGGCTTAAGTGTGCTGGGTTTCCGTTGGACCTAAGTGTTCCTGCTATTCAATAATTTTGTAATAGAAGAAATTAAGAAGTAGAAGTAGAACCTTGTGAGGGCGGAGAGTTTGATCCATGGTGATGTAAACAAAAGCCCCATCACCATTAGTAGCCCATTCAAGAGAGGCAGTGACACCAACAAGAGGTTTATCCATAAGAGCTCCAGTGTGAGCATCAATGACATAAATAGTATAAATCTCATCTCCTTTAGTATCCTCAGCATAAGCCACCAACTTGTGATTGGGACTAACCTTAAACGCAGCAATGCTATAAAAAAGGTGAGATTGAGCCTTAACATTCTCGTCCAAGATAATATGTTGTTCGTTGTGAGGAGCATCGGGCATGGGCATGGTGTCGGCAACAGAAGGTGGGGCGTCCGGATTGGGTACAGCACGCCTACAGCATTGAACATACTCCTTGCCCTCAAGAGTCCGATGGTAATAATAGTAAGCTCCTCTGCGTACAGGCGCAGACACATCGTCCTCTTTGATCCGCCCTCTTATTTCGGCATACAGATCATCTTCAAACTTTTTGGTATCTATAGCATATAATGAGAATGAGTATTTGATATTAGCAGAGAGAGTAATAGTAATAGTACTAACTAGTAGGATGAAGGAAAGTGAAGTAGTACCGGACATGATGGAATGGGTGTAATGGTTCTCTTGTTTGAGGTAGGAGAGAACCTCAGGATTGGAGCGAGAGTCATCGCGTAGCCAATAGTAGTTGTCGACCCTCACGTCCCCCAACATTTCCATCAACTGACTCACTTTCTTCGCCATGGGAGGGTTGCCCTTTCCCGTCGTCGTCGTCGTCATCTTCCACCCTGATGAGATCCAACTCAGATAAGAACAGAACAGAACGTGGCCCTCCTCTCTCTCTCCTTGCACTCAACACTCAGGAGCTTACAGACATCATAGTCATAGTCATACAACAAGACAAAGTACAGTGTCCACGGTTGACAAGGTCCGTATTTCCATAATTGGACAACCAACATATCTAAATACGAATGTGCCGGCTTTCTAATTATTTGCCTAATTCTTTATTTATTTATTTTTTCCTAATATAAAGTATAAACTATATTGAAAGGAAATTCATTGTTTACTGGAAATAATAAAATGCAACCATCGTGGACTTTCTCATATATTCGAGAGAGCACTCGCAATCAAGAATGAGTGATCAATTAACAATAACATAGACTTACTTCACATATAGTTTGGTTGGTATTTCAAGAGCACAAAATCAACTTTGAAGATGCACATCATCAACTGATGATACAGGGACCTCCATGAGACTGAGATTAAACTAGACTCAAATGTCTTTATAGCATCACATCTTCAGCCAGTAGCTATTACTTTGATCGCAACAAAATATATAGGGTCCGTTTGGTAGAGAAGTTTAAGTAATATAGTTTGCATTTTTTTGAAATACATATGGGTAAAAAAATAAATATAAATGCATGTAATATTGTTTAAAAACTAAAAACATGTTACTAAGATACTCTACCAAACGGGCCCATAAGATCTTCTAACAAATTGATTCCCTCCATCAACTAACTCTCTTGTATATTGGTATATTAGCTTCCAATCTATTTATCTACCAAAAACCTAGCGCTGGACCCTTTGTCGATAACCCATTTATGCCCATTCTAACTGCCCCCACCTCGATTGGGGGACAATAGAGAGTAGTAGGTTCCATTGAAATCTTTGGAAATTATAGTTTTTACCCAAATAGCCTATCTTTCATCAGTCTATATTCCAACTTGACTAACAGCATATTCCTAGGCCTAGGCATAGGCCTAGCCAAGTACCATATATGATTTATGTAGAATTTCTAACCAATGCAACCCAAAAGAAAAAAGAAAAAAAAAACTATATATATATATATATATATATTCAACCTTCGGTATCACAGATGATAATATGATATATCTCATGACTCATCTTTCAACTTTTTCCAAGACCTAAGTTTTATTAATATTCTATGGCCAAGCGAACAGATTTAAGATTTGGCAAAATTAATGCATGGATTAACGTATTGCAGTACTAGATCCCTCTTATTTATTTTGGAACTAAACCTGTACTTCCAGTTCCGGACAAGGAGAATAATAGTAATAATAAGAAGCAAAGCAAGAAGAACAAGACTTAAATACAGTACTTAAGTGCTGTTCCTTAAGTTTATTTCTTAAAATTTCGTCACGTGACTTTTTTCTCATGAATGAAAGTGTATTTTTTAAATTAAGTAGTCACATGACAAAATCTTAAAAGAGAAACTTAATAAAAAACACCTAAAGTACTGTACATAAGTTTTATCCAAACAAGAATATGGAGAATGCCTTTAACCAAAAATGCCAAACGTACCCCTTGGGGCGAGGGACACACTATAATTTTCTAAGCATTGTACTACGCAAGGCCCATAAAATTCATGATCGGATCCTTCCAACAAATTTTACAATTCAGTTAGGTCATGATGTAAAACACGTATCTTCATTGAAATTTCATTACAACAACTACTTCTTTGAGGTGCAAGAAAGCAGTTTAGTAGGTTTCTCTAATCTTTCCGATCCTAGGACAGATTTGAAGTTTCAAAAATATTTTAGATCAAATTTAGTAAGGGTTACATTATAAAACCTGAAAGAAATTAGATTTTAGATCTTTGGCATCCATCCCAATCATAACTGTGATATAGTGTACACATGGGCCTAGTCTTGAACTAAACATCAGTCTCACCCTTCACCCAAATATTATAGGGAAGGGAGTCATTTCATTTGAGAGAGAGAGAGAACCACAACAAAATAACATATGATGACAATTCCCATTTCATAGATGCATCAGGTGTAATAAATTTCTTTACCCCCTTTCACTCTTGCATGTTTTTCTCCTGATACTTCTGCCCCACATTGGAACCAACTTATCTAGGAAACAGGTTATGCACAAAAACCAGTCTGGAAGTCCAAATGCGCGCTAAAATACATGGCATAAAAATAAGATGCTAGTTAAAATTACCTAAACCACAATAACAGCCTAATAAATAGCACAAGCATCCAAGAGCAGGCTGGATCAGAAACTTACTGGAATGAGGACATTAACTGATAAATAATGGATGGAGTTACAATTAGCAACCTAATACACAGCTCACAAATATTAAAGCAACTTGGCCAGATGCAAATATCAACATATTCAGGGCTTCCTCAGTATGGCACTCTCAAGTCTCAACATCAAATCACAATTCTTCAATTGGTTTACACGTAATGCAGGCAAATAACTCTAAGTGATCATAAGAAATATGGGACTCCTGTCCTTGGCCCTCTCATCTGGTTGTTCTCCTCTGTTTCAGTGAAAAACTTGACTTCTCTCTCCTGTTTCAAATGGCAGAAATGAGCATCCACCAACATGGTTTAACATAATAACGATTCCTCACAATAAGTTAAAATCTAGGAAATTCCTGTTTAGAATGGCACAAGCTGACAAACACTAGATTCAGCTTTAGTCATTCCCTAAAAATTCCATTCCTTAAAAAAAAAAAATTTTTCTTCCTTTTTTTAAGATGCAATGCTTGGAAACAGCTCATGCCAATGTAAGCAGGAGCCCAAGTCATGACCCTAACGATGAGAGTACTTAGTCAAATTGCAATAGATTTTCATGCATGGTCAATATAAAAATGTTCATAAAATCTTAAAATGTATTATCAGAATTACTAATCAAGAACAACAGTGACAAACATCAACCTCCATCCGCTCCACCAACAAAGTATTACAGAATAACATTTGCTAATAACCAATAGTTGTCTTCCAAGAAACATTTTTCCATATTTTTCAATGAAATAAAATTTGGTCCGAAACAGTGACTTTTTAAAAAAAACTAATGACATAAAAGAATTTTATTGGCAACTACGATTGACTCCCTCCATCCCTATTTCTTGGTCCTCTATTCCATTTTGGGACATCCAAAATATAATCATTTTTGAAAAGTCAATGGATACACTTTTATAAACATTCCTAAAGTGCCCTTAAAAAGGAGAATATAATAAATGATATCCCTAAAAGGTTAAATTTTTTTCTAAAAAAGACAAGAAAAAGGAATAGGGTAGTATTTTATTTTATACACATAAAAAAAATGTATTTACAGACACATTGTCCAGAATGAATATACTATACATGAGTAAATGAAACCAAAGGAAGACAAACATATGGAACCTAAGATGCAAACTAAGTCAATACATGATCCAATATGATGAACCATCAAAATAATAACCATCATTTTGGCTGGCTATCAAGTCCACGAATATCAAACAAAAAGAGAGAGAAACTGCAAGAGAACAACAAAACTTAAGAGGTAAAAAAATCCCCAATTTGACGTTGCCTTCACTCCTACCCCAACCTGAAATCTTCACTTCTACCAACTGTACTGTTGCTATAACCTCATTCTCCCCCACCACCACCCCCCCCCCCCCCCCCCCCCACTCCCAAAATTTTTTTTTTTGATAAATGAGTTCATAATGCCCCTTCTCAAAAAATGACTAATGTTAAGAGGCTTCTCTTTCTCAGAAAACTACTAAATTCGTTCATGATTATTTTGGACAATCCTGGGGAAGGAGACAGGCAACCATGGATGCCAATGTTAGGAACTGCAGCAACAAGGGGCAAAAGATCAATACCAACAATAAGGGCAGTCAATAATATCGCCTATATATCTTCTCCAATCTTGTAAAAGTCAGTGTCTACGCTGCACAAAAAAAATGGTGTCCTCTCTCTCCCGTCCTCCCTCCCCTTAATTCAGTCATGAAAAATGGTCAATCATGGATGCAGTGTCTTTTTCCCCCTCCTCTCTTTGTAATGGTAACATTTGAATCAAACACCTATTGCATCACCACCCCACACCCAGGGCTAAAGAAAATAATAAACTATGCCTAACATGATGACAGAAGGATTCCATATACCATAGTATCAGATATAGCATGCAAGTCTGAATCTGAACATTCACCTTTATCATGAACACATAACATAAGGAATAGAGTAAGTTCATAATATCTCACCATATTCTCATTGAAGCTCAATATAGAAGCCACATTCCCACAACGATAACAGTAATTTGGTGCAGACCACACCTGCAAATTTCCAGAAACAATCTACTCAATCAACCTTTTTTTTTTTTTTGATAGGTAAGACTCAATCAACCTATAAATAATTAAGCAGCAAAACTAAAATAAAAAGTAGAGTCTCACAGTTACTAAGCCTTTATCTTGAAACATGTACTTAAGGCCTTCTTGTACAAGTTGGTGTGCTCGACAAACCAGATCCAGATTGTTTATGTGATTGAACTGCACAAGAGCAAAAATTCTTAAGTTGGAGAACAAACTATCCTGTTAAAGTTGAGTATTGAGAGCATGTCATATTACCTCTGAAGTGACCCTGGACCCAAAGAGCCAACCTGCTCCACGTGGACTGACTGCCCATGTTTCAATATCTTCAGGATCACTCCACATGAGATCACAAAATGGCCCCTCATGTGGAATTTCACAATTTCGTTCTATTAACCTTATCTGCAAAAGGAAGTAGTTTGAATAATATTCAATCCATACAACTGCACAATTCCTGCATCCTAAGCAATCCAAATATATGAACCACAAAAGTAACAGAATTTTTATCCATCTTCGTGCATGCACCAAAGAAGGAGAAAGAAAAACCATCAGGTGCAGAATTTTAGCGATCATACTTATTTCATATGTATATAGAGAAACAGAGCAACAGAACTTCCTTAAAATGGTTTTTTTTTTTTAATAAAGGTAAATAGTGAGGAGGGGGGGAGGAGGGATTTGAACCACAAACATCAAGCACCACAAACAGTGCAGTACCACTAGACTATCACTTGAACCCCTCCACCAAAGGAAAAAGTTAACCTTGAAATTGGTTTGAAAGAAAATTCCTCCATCCGACTACATGGTGATTCATAAAACCATCCACGTGACTTGTTTAAATAATAAATAGAAAACACAACTACTTCGACTGATTATTAGTAAAACTATTCAGGAAAATGAGATTGATACCTTTGATTGATTTTCACAGAAATCATTCAGTACATAAAAATGTTATATAGCTTAAATTAGCCCATGCATTACTTGCGACATAAAATGCATATAAATATTGATATTTTTTAATATAATTCAGATGACCAACAGCTAAAGAGAGGAAAAAACCTGATCAATTGTTCGAATGTCAG
Organism: Quercus lobata; assembly: GCF_001633185.2. NCBI lineage: Eukaryota > Viridiplantae > Streptophyta > Magnoliopsida > Fagales > Fagaceae > Quercus > Quercus lobata. The sequence continues at coordinate 334,983 of NC_044904.1, read as the reverse complement.
GAGAAAGACCACCATGGACACAAAGCACCTGGACAACAAAAGCAAACAAACACATTAAATTCCAAAAGTGGAGATGCAATTATAAAAGTTGTTAAGTGATTTAACATTTTATATCAATTACATTAGATGTAACCTAAATATAGGTAGAGAGACAAACAGAGGAAAAGAAGAGAGAGATTTACAGTTCCATCAATAATTGCTGAGAGCGTTAGATAGTCAAAAACATCTGTACAATACCGCCATGCATTAGCATTTCCATACTTCCTCTGGCACTCATCATAAAAACCATATACCTAGCAAAGTCAGAAATTCCACATCAACATATATCAGAACCACAATCCTTTCTTCCTTTTTAACAAGCATATCATACCAAAAATCTGACTTGTGGCAAATGCAAGATGCCCTTCTTGCAACAATGCGATCTTGAGAAGGGAATTCAAGAACATTTTAAATATAGCAACTTTTGATAGCTTAAGCTTTACAAAACTCAATCACAACAAAATTTTTAAAACTTTGTTGAATACAAGTACTTTATTTTATCTGATAAGTAGTGAATCCAAGTGTTTTATTAACAAATATCTGCTTAAAATACTTGGTGAATCCAATTATTTTATTAACAAATACTCACCACTTAATTTTTTTATTAATTCCAAATATCCGCTAGTGAATGAATCTCTCAACTACAAGTATTTCACATTTCCTGTTGTGATTGCCACTGATTTTTTTTAAGTAATTGCCACTATGAATATATTACAAACTACAATATTTAGAACAAAACTAGAAATTTCTATTCAAGATATCAATATTGATTACCAACCAAAAACATTTCCCTGAAAACCAAACCAATCTTGTCGACAAAACTGAAAAGGTAAAAATTGCATATTGTATTAATCTCTTATGTATCAAATTGGTTCACACCACACATAGAACAATAATAAATATAAAGGTATCAATGAGATGGTGAGGGATTCTGCATTTAGTTTTACAGTCTTTTGTACACAATGTAAAATTATATCAATATATGAAAGAAATATACAAAGGGTACAAAATCAGTATATCAGCAATATACCCTAAGTATCACTGACAAGTTTTACAATCTTATTATTTTCCCTAAAAGAAATATACAAGAAAAGGAAAGAAACCATCAATCTATTTAATTTGTATGCCATCTGAATTCCAACCAAAACAAGAAAAAGATAGCTTTTAATTTAGAATCCTATAAAACTCTAATCACCAAAATCTTTTATTATGACGGAAAATATAAAAAATTTACTTGCCACAAACCATAAAACCAATCAAATGTATTCCAAAGTCACTTTTATTTATAGAGGTAAATAGGGGGAGGAGACTGGTGGGTCCAAACTTCAAACCCCAGTGCCCAGGCACCACAAGAGGTGCTAGAACCACTGGGATACTCCTCAAACCCCCAAAATAACACCAAACTGAGAGAAGAAGGAATAAAAATAAATGTTAGGATACATGACTAAGTTAGCAAAAATAAAATCACCTTATTGTTTTCCTCTATCCCCAATTTAGAGGAGCATCTTTGTCTAATGCTCAAATGCCATTTCAATACAGAACTATACAGATCACTCTGAAGAGTCTAAAAATAATTGACTTTTGACTCACTTCAGCAACTCAAATGACACAACTGACAATTAAAATATGACAGAAGAGCACACCTGGGTTAGTTGCCTGCTTTCATGGTTTCCACGCAAAAGGGTAATATTTGCTGGGTATCTATGAGCAAACAGAAGCACACCAAAAGAACAACGGCAAAATTAGCTTTTTTATAAATGGATAAACATCTAATAACAAATGAGGTCAAACAGAAAGGTATTAAAAGCAAATGCACACACACCATTCATAATATTAACAGGTTTGAACCTTTAGGGAGCCCAGACATAAATCAATGTGAGATTTCACAACCAAAAAAGGTCACCATTACATAGATAAATGCAACCAACAAAAGAATAACACTCTCAAATTTAGTGCTGATCCTTAAGGCCCAACCATACTACAATCTGTCAGGAGAAGTTTACCACAACACCAAATAAAGTTAAAGATATACAAAAAATAAACACCTAAAGAGTAAAATGTGTGTGTGTGTGTGTGTATATATATATATATATATATATAGAACAACCATCATCCAAATATTCTGCATGAGTACTTACTATCTTCCTGCCATATTGGCAAAAAAAAATCTACAATTTATCAAAAACCAAATTTAGTACTTCCTATCCCTCTTAAGCCTGAACAGCACAACAATTGATAGGTGCATTGATCCATTAAACATAAATCATTGTGCTAAACATGTACTTAACAAACTAGCCTTCAATAAGGGTGATTATCTGAAAGTTGTAATATTTCATTTGAAAGAAGAAGATACACATATGTATGCATACATCCTACTCATAGTAACCTTTTTTGGTTAATTAACTCCTTTAAACTTCTTTCTTCGAGGGACGGGGGGGAGAACAAGAACTTCAAAGTCCTTTTCTTCTCACTGGCATATGATTTAGTATTTGGCCAATTTACTACCAGCCAAAACTGAAATCAATTGTACACCATATATTCTAGTTTTGTTGGGAGGGCCAACAGAGAGGGTAACTGCCCTCATGAAGTACAAAAGAACAAGACTAAGGGAAGTGATATGACTAAAGAATATGGTTTACATATAATATAACACAGTGTATAGGGGGTAAATAAGGTCACTGACAAACTCAAGCATGCCTATAGAAACACACCTAGCTTTAAGCAGCAAAAGGATAGTGAAAACTTCAAGACTATTGTAACCTCGATCAACAAAATCCCCCTGCCAAGAATTCAGAAACATTAAGCACCCCATCATACTAGCAAATGATATCAGATAGTGCAATAACATGTCAGAACATTTTCTAACAAAAGGTGTAAATCATACCATAAATATATAATTTGTTTCTGGTACATGACCTCCTGTCTGGAAAAGTTTCATTAGATCATGAAACTGGCCATGAATATCACCACAAACAGTGACCGGGCTATTGACGGGCTGCACATTGGACTCCTCAATAAGGATCTCTTTTACCTGTGATAATTACGCAATAGCGAATAAGAAAACACCAACTATAAACCACTTTCAAGAAGGAGGAAAAAAAAGGGTAACATCTAAAATAATTTGTGAAAGAATGCATGTCTTCATTAATAAGATGGCAACTTCGTTTTATAAAAAGCATTGACAACTACAATGTCATTAAATAGAATATTTATGGCCAAATAAACATACACAATTGAAAGAATCTTGTTGCTTGACATTCACTAGATAGATTTCAAGTAGAATATAATTCCACAAAAGAAGCAACAACAATTGTGCATTAGTCTCAAATTTTGGGGTCAACTATGAATCATAAACAGACAAATCAGAGTGAACTACATATATTCTTTTCCACCATCCTATCCTATTCAAATTCATACTATTCTAAAGATCTTGACAAAAAAATCAACATAAACTGTCACTGATGAAGCAAGCTGCTTGCTTACAGGGATGTCTTCTTGCACATTTTAGTAGGGAAAGCAACAGATTTGCTTAATAGGAGGAATTCTTTGCTACCCACCTTGTTTACCATGGAGTCAGTCTACCATTATTTTGGACCAATATTTGTCAACTTGCGCAAGACAGCAATCAAGAAATCAACAAAGTGGGAATCAACAGTTTCATTATAAAACCAAAAATCCAACACAAAGATTGAGATATACTTCATATTTTTCACATCTATAACATAAGATGCAGCCACATCTTGTAAATTAGCAGGATGGATGTCAAGCATTCAAGGGTCATAGTTAGAATCTTGGATTCACATTCTACCTGCTACCTATCATTGAGATAGAGCTCTAGAATGCCAATGAACTCTCACTTGAATCCCTAGAAAGAGGGTGAGGTCGTGGCTTCAAGATGCATTGGGTGCCGCCTATGTAATTTACGAATATAAAATAAAGAAAAAGAAGACAGAATAGCGCATGGGCGATATTGCCTACTGTTTACAAATTACAAATGATTGAGTAGATTCCATAAACAAACGAAGTTGGATGCTTCACACAAGGTCTTGCAATACGAGTTTGTGAGACGGACAGATTCCTTTAAGGCCAAAGTGAAGTAACAGAGAACATAAATAAACCCTAATAATACGAAAATACAAACAAAATATATATATATACGTATAAGGAAAGAGAGATCGATATAAATAGTCAATAAAATAAAACCCTAGAATTGGGAAAAATGGAGGAAATACGGACGTATTCGCAGAGGAGTTGAAGCTCATCTTCGAGGAGATGCTGACCGTCTTTCACCTTCGAGATCCACTGGTCCAAATCCATCTCCGATTATCTCCACTTCTTCTTCTTCTTCGTCTTCGTCTTCTTCTGTCTCTCTCTTTCTCTCTAATATCTCTCTTGGGATGGAGATGGGGATGGGAGGTGGGTTTAGGTTTGTTTGAGCAGAGCAAAGCGAGAAGAGAAGTGGAGCGTGAAGAAGAGCCCAAAGATGAAAGAACCAAAATTCAAAGGCACGCCCACGGCCTACAACTATAAACAGATCTGCCTATATTTTGGGCTTTACCCTTTTTTATTTCTTCCCAAACAGATAGCTTTTTCTTTTTTTACAAGTAATTCAAAACAAACAAACAAAAATATGAGTTTTTTTAATAATAATTTTTTTTAAATGGATTTACATATTAGGACATTTGTGTAAAGTTTGCCGTTTGGTAAGTTAAAAAAAAAAAGTTTTCCCCTTTTGTAACGAGAAATTATAGAGTCCTCTGATGAATCACGTCACTTGTCCACCATTTCATTAAAAAATTTTCGCTTGTTTAAAATTGTTGAGTCAGTAATTAATTTATGTTTAAAAAAAAAAATTAACTAACAATTTTAAACAAGTGAAAGTTTTTAGTGGAATGGTAGATCACATCACTTGTCCACCATGTGGATCTTATAATTTCTCCTTTGTAACCAATTAAACCTTTTTTTTTTTCACCAAAAGAAAAAAATAATAATAATCTTGTCTAATTAAACCCTAAACTTCATTAACCATAACAATTTAAACATTTTTGTTAATTAATAACATTAACAGATCAACCTATTGGACAAGAAGGATAAAAAAAATCCAAAGCTTTTGGTGTAACAATGTAAAAATATATCTCTAACTCTCACCTAAAACATTTTCTACAAAATAGGATTACTCTTCCACTAACCCATTTCTTCAAAGCAATTATACGTTTTTTTTTGTTTTTTTTTTTAAATAGAAAAACAAGTAAAAAAAGAAGAAGTTAAAATGCCTACAAAATAAGCCAACAAGTGCAATTACAAATTTCAAGAGACCCGTTTCTATCTCTAACTCCCACCCAGGCTGAAAAACAAGAACCCACTCCCCACACAAAGTTCTCGCTAAAGCTACCCACATTCAAAACTGTCCTATTAGGTCTTCAGTTTTCTTCTAAAAAAAAAAAGAAAAAGAAAAAGAAAAAGAAGATGGATCTTCACTTTTGACAGAAATTTGGCCATCCATATTTCCTCCTCATTAGATTAATGGCCACTTGACTACAATGGTGGTGAGTGTTTTGATCCAATTATTTTAATTATATTTTTTTTTTACTACAGACCTTTTAGAAATCTATTTGTTTTACAATATTAATTATTGTCATTACTATTTGGGGATTTTCGCATAACAAGAGATTGACTTGACAAAGGTATGTTATATTTTGTCATATTTTCTCAAGAGCAGTGGGTCACTTACCCTATTAACACACATAGCCTCTAAGCATGCGCATGCTTAGAGGCTTTTCTATTTTTTAGTAGAGGTTAATAATTTCAATACATTATAATTTGAGATTACTACATTTTCTAATCATAAAATACATAGAGGTGTGATGAAAATTATATTTCATTTACAAATGCATAATACTCATCACACTCTAAGTATTTTATGATCGGAAAATATAGTAATATTCAAATTATATTAAAAAAAAGAAAAGAAAAGATAGAGCAGCCTCTGTACAGGCGCGAGCGCGTGCTCAGAGTCCAGTAAATAATAAAGCATAAATATATAGGAGAACGTTTTAATTAATAAATTAGTTGGGTGTCCGTTCCCAAACAGCCAGAAACAGAATTGGATTGGGTTCCGGAGAAAACGAGAGAGAGATTAAAGAAAAAGAAAAAAAAAAGGAAGCCACAACATCGGTGATTTGATTTCCTCGTATACTGATACTGATAGATTACTGAAAAGAGGAAGCCATAGCCATGGGAGACGAGGTGTCGTCTTCCTCTTCTTCAAATAATTGTTCAGCCGTAGCCATAGATTCCTCCAACATTGGTTTTCAGGTTCGTCCCTCTCTCATTATCGTCCCTTTCCCTGTTAATTACTTCTTTTTATTTTTTTTAAAATTTGGATTTTCTTTTTTCTTTCAGCTTTTGAAGAAACACGGTTGGAAAGAAGGTACCGGTCTTGGTGTTTCCCAGCAGGTTCCTTTTCTTTTCCTATCAAATTCCCAATCTTTTATTTACTTGATTTTTTCCACATTCCTTCCTTCCTTTTTATTTTATTTTATTTTAATAATCTAATGACTATAATATATAATTGTTTCTCTTGGCAGTTCTTGAAATCTTTTGCCACAAACTAGGATTTCAATATGTTTATTAATAATATTGGATGATACTTACTTGCTTTGGTTTTTTAATATGCAAGTCAACTAGATCGATGTTTTTAGATGCTAAATTGCTAATCCAACCCATACCAATTTGGTTTATTGCACTGTATACACATTTAGATTTGTAAACTTTATACTGGACCATGAAAGAGGCCCCAAACCCAAAACACTCAGCTCTCTTTGTGATTTAAGTAAGACCAAATTGATTTCATTGAATTTTAGCAGATTTTAGGTTGCTAGAAGCAACAGCATGGCTGCAGTTTAGTTGTAGGGAACTGGGGTTGCATGTGTTAGGGTTTTGCCGCAGGAGATATCAAGAAAATCAGTTGGTTTAAGGTTTAATTATGGTGCAAATGTAGGGGTTGGTTCGGGGTTTTAAATAAGCAAGAAAGAGGCAAACTTCAAGCTGGTGAGGAATTACGGATGATAGTAAAATTGGAATATCTGGTTTTGTGGACTGGAAAGCTAATATAAGGTAGGTTGCATTATGGTTTTTAAGCAAGGGATCATTGGGTTTTAAAGCTGAGAAGTAAATGTTTGATTGCAGACTCTACAAGGTTGCTTTGTTGGAGGACTTAGGTTGAATACAAGATACAGCAAACATTGCACTTGTTTTTGGAACTAAAAACCCAGTCCGTAGTAGGTCTAAAGTCAATCAGAAAAGAATTGACTAATTTATAAGGTAGGTTGTGGTTTCAATACTTCTGGGTGTGCATGTAACTCACAAATGAAGAAAAAAAAAATTAACCTGTAGTTTCCCGATTCCAGTCAAGAAATACTTGATATGCTTGTGGGAGTGGCTGAGTGGGTTATAATGTTTTTTTAGTATTTATTATTTACTACTGGTGTTAAAAGGTTATTTAACACTGATGACAGTTGCACAAGGTGTTAATGACCGGACACGCTGCAAGCTAGGGATCACCAGGGAGTTCTTTCCATAGGTCATGAAGAGAAACCTTATATTGTATTCTTGATGACATGTTAGTTGCTCGGCTTAGACATGTTGAAGGTTCCCTATGATTTTTGGCTGCTATGAAATGATAACAAGTATGACTTTGCTTATATAATAGCTACACATTCAGTGCTGGTCAACTATATTTTAAATTGCTGGTGGGGTAAATTACTTCATATATTGGGTTGGTGATCCCAAAGCCATGTGGAACACAGTAATATGTAAACTCTGGAACTGTCATTTTGTTTATTTCTCTTTCAACACCCTTTTGTTTAGCTGGTGTGCACTTTCTTTTTAATGTTTCAGTGCCGAGCCTGTTTACCATAATGGCAAGTTACATGGACGCAAAATCTAATTATTTTGTTTTATCGTATAAACAGGGTAGGTTGGAGCCTGTACAAGCATATTTGAAGAATAATAAACGAGGCCTTGGAGCAGATAAAGTAAAGAAGACTGCCAAGAAGCCTCATGTCACTGCTGCATCTAATGAGAAAAATGATCAGGTGAGTTGCTTTATTTGAATAATCTAAAATTCTATTTCTTTCCTTCTTCTTCCTTTTCATCATCATCTTTTTCTTTTCTGTTTTTGGGAGAGGGGGGGGGGGGTTGGATTTATTTGTCAACCATGGGAGAATAATGGTAGCAAAATAAAAAATAACTTATTGAAAAAGCAGATTTTTCATGGTATAATTTGCCATGGTGCTGATACAGTTGCTAGTTGAATCAATAATGAATATTTACATAGAGGAGAGATTTTACAAAGAATGGAAGGCAGAAAACACTACATTTGGTTTTCTCACATTTCTCAATTTTTAAATTTCATTCCTAGAGTTTCAAAAGTAGCAATTTGGTCCTTAAATTATGTAAAATGATCCAATTTCTTCCTTAAAATTTGTAATTTTTCACTTTTTGAACTTGAATTTGCTGAAATATTGTCTATATTCCTTTTTTGGCTAATGAGAAAATGTGGGGAAATACAGTGATATAAAAAGAAAAAAAAAGGGTTTAATATACTTAAAATATATTTTCTTTGTTTTTAGCTGTTTTTGATAAAGTCAATGCATCATGGCAACAGTGAGCCATCATGGTGGCCACATGGCACTTTAACTTCACTTGAGCTGCTCAGATATAATTTTTAGGCCACCAAGACTTTTATTTTGTAATTGTTTTAAGTTATGGAGTGCTCATCATTGCCAAGAGCCTGGTAGATCTACTGGCACCACCTAGTGTTTCCAACGAAGACATCCAGGATTCAAATCCCCCACCTCCAACTATTGACACATAAAAAAAATGTTATGAAGTAATCTATTTTATTAATAAATTTTTACTACTTATAAAAAAGACTTTCCATTTATTTTATTTATTGTAAATTTGTCCAATCAGATAATAAATAAATGTCTCGATCAGCATATGGATCAAATTGGATCATTTTGCATTATTTAAGGACCAAACTGTTCCTTATGAAAATATAGGGATGGAATTAGAAAATTTGGTAAATTGTAAGGACCACATGTGGTGTTTGCCCAAGAATGAATGTTAGGTTATTGTAAGGCCTCATTGGATTCATCAACTAGTGAACTGTACAGCCTCCAACTTCTTGACCTCACTCAATACGTGTTTATTCTGATTGTCTCAAACTATCATATTTTCTCAAATGTTCTGTCTAACAATCCTTGTATCATTGTGAATCCAGGATCATTTGCGTTCCAAGAAATGCAAGACACTTTCAAAAAGGATAAGGAAGATGCAAGAGTTGGAAAAACAATTGCAAGAAAAGGAATTTGAGCGGGCTTTTTATAGGGAGTTTTGGCCAGATAACGTTTGACTGAGGATATGTCATTGCTTTTCACTTATGATTTGGAGTTTGTACAGGACAGGAATTTGTATTGTTAGTCTGTAAGTTATAGTTCATTCGGAAAGAGTAGTATTGCAAAGAATTAGTATGTTGTTACACATCATGCTTGGTTGCCAATTAATGTTTGGTTAAACTTTGGAAGCCATTTTTTGGTTTTATGATGTTGATTGAATGATTTTAACTTCCAAAATATCGGCAGTTAACTTATTCAGTGTGTAGAGTGAATGAAAACCCCCCATTAAGCTCTGCATTTGACAATAACAATTGCTTGCTGTTGGAAGATGGTTGTGGATATGAAAACAGGGAGAATTTATTTATTTATTTTTCTTCTTGTTGGGCAATTTATTGGAGTTCCAGATTGTATTCGATTCATGCTGGCTATTAGTATTAACTGTTGTCAAAAAAAATCAGGTCAGTTACAGTTGTAAACTTTTCTTCCTTGATTGATTTATTTATTTAACATGCAAAAATTGAGTCGAAGGAGGGGTGAGATAAAGCTTATAGTGTGGTTAGATGCCTTAAAATCAAGATATAGATTGGTTAGATGCTTTAGAGCGTATATTGTAACTAACACCAATAGTTTATTAATGTGTAGGTCCTGTAGGATGAGATAAGTGTAGAGTGTAGTGGTTACCTAAAAATAAAATTAGGTTATGTTTGTTTCGGTAGAAAACTTTGTATAATGATAGCATCAGTAAAAATGAGTCAAAAGAAAATTATCTCTAGTCAACCGAAAAAGTATGACTTACTTTTAGAAATTGTTTTCTACCAAATTATTTTGGAAAATAACTCTATCTTTTAAGCTAAATAAGGGTAGTTAAGAGATTGTCTTTTTAATTCATTTAAGGTTACTACCAAATATAAGAAAATAAGATAGTTCTATAGAAATTTTTTTTTTTTTAAATGACTAATTTTCTTAAAAACAAACAACAAACAGAATTAGGTCTAAAAAAAGAAAAAAAGAAAAAAAAAAAGGTAATTGTTCTACATTACTTAAGAGAGTATTTTGTGTATAGTATAATTTATCCCACTCTTCCTTAAAAATTACTATAACTTTTGAGTGGAATTGTGGTGTGCCTTTATGTTAGAACTAATTTTCCTCTCCTGTGTGTTTGTTTATCCAAAAAAAAAAAAAAAAACAGAATTAGGTCTCCTTCACTTCTCCTCCCCAAGGGCTTAAAATAAATAATATTAAGGGGGAAAAAGGAAAAGAAACAGAAAAAGTAATATTTAGTTGGGCAGCTAAACATGATGGCCCAATGGCTCTTTCAATTGTTTAATGGTGTGTGTGGGAACTTGAACTTGCGCGTGCGCCGTCATGAAATTTCTTGGAAATTAAGGTGAGGCAGCCTGCCGCCTGAATAACTAAATTTCATATTTTCGGTTTTGTGCGACAAAGGCAGGAATAGGATGGGTCAAGTGCAGAGCGAGGCGGCGGCAGCAGCAGAGCAGTTATCCCCTGCAGTAACACCACAATCGGATTCTCACGCTGCTGCCGCTACTTCCTCCATAAACTTGGACTCCCTTATTGCTGGTACCTCTTAATCTATTTCCCCAACACCCCTCTGCCTCTGCCTTATTTCTCATTTCATATTTCACGGGAATCCAATTATGGGTTTCATTTTCATGCCTTTCTTTTAATTGTTTTCGTCTTTTTTTTTTAAGGAATTGCTTGTAGATCTTTTATAGCAGTAGTTTTAAATGTTGTAGAGGTGAACAAGGGTTGTCATTAGTTGCTTTTATTTTTATGGTATACAATGTTACGTGTGTTTTAATTTAGATATCAGCATACCCTATAATTAATCAACTGTAAGACTCGTTATCATTAATCCAACCCCCCAAAAAGTTAATTAGGATTTTGGGATGCCATTGATTTATTCTATTGTTAATATTTTCTTCTTTTATTTGTTACCAAAATGAAGTAGCTGTAGCCTGTAGCCTGTACCTGTGTAGTGTCAGTGTCTGTATGAAATCATGTCAAGTTGGTGCTTCTTTCTTCTAAACATGTGCAGAAAAGGATCAGCCAACCCGATTTTCTACTGATATATTTATAACACTTACAATCCCACCTTCTCATTTGACATGTAGCATGAAAGACTTAAATTGGGGCTCTTCAAAATTCAGACTAGAAAACAAAAAAAATAACAAGAGGCATTTATGAATGTAGAAGAGAATAAGAAAACAGTAAACCAAGACTTACAAACTTTAACTTTAATTTATATTTTCAAGACACTTATTTTGTTTCAGAAAGCCAAGATTTGCATTATGTTACAACTTTTGGTGGTATCTTATTTAAAAGACCAAAGCACACAATTTTTTGGCTATGCCGAGTCCCAGAATATAATTAAGTCACATTATTTTTAATAAACGTATATAAACTCCCCCCCAACTCCCCTAAAAGAAAAAAAAAAATCCAAAAGAATTTGTACCACATACTACATATGTTATTGAAATGCTGGTGTCCTCATTCTTGTATACCTTGTTGGATAATTATATTTAGAAATTGGTGCAATTTCTGACAATCCTGTCTTGTTTTGCATTTACAGAAGCTGCTGCATATGGCAATGATGAGAATGAGGTTGGTTCATTTTAAAGATTTAAACTTACTTCTCCATTTCAAAAGTGAATAATTCAATTGAAATTTCCATTTTTCAGTCTCTCGAGGCAAAGGCTCAGAAAGCTTTAGAATGCCCTTGCATAGCTGACTTACGAAATGGTCAATGTGGATTTCAATTTTCAGAGGCATTCCTTTGCTTCCTCAAGAGTACGGCTGAGGAAAAGGTAGTTTTGACCTAACACATTTGATTGTCTCTACTTTGTGCTGATGTTGGATCTCTTACATGCAAATAATTATTCCTGTATACCTTTTCCATATTTTTACTCCCTATACTTTATGACATAAAACTTAGTATGGCACTTTAAATGTGATAAGGAAAAGTTAGGTATGGGGGAAGGAAAATAACACCTGAAAAAATGTATTGCATCAAAATTGAAGCTGTCAAAATAGAACATACTATGTTCTTTTAGGTAGGAAATACTGCAGTTCTGAAAAGCTGGCAGTAAATTATACATCTTTAGATCCTGTTTCTTTTTGGTTACTTCAATGATCATTTGGCTACTGTGGAGACAGGAGAACACATTAGGATTTAGGAGTGTTTTCTTAATTTTTTAAATACTAATTAAGATGTTGATTGAATTTTCATATCTCTCATCTTCCCAGCTACCAAATGGCACATTGTTGGATTTGAGGGCTCATATATTTGTAGTTTGTTGGCATTTCTGCTTATTTACATAACTTGATGCTGTCAATCTGCCTTTACAAGGTTGATGGCCAGGAAATTTTTAAAATGGATGCTTGGGAAGTTAGGGACCATCGAGTCTTCCCTCACCAGAGCATGGTGTTTGTAGGATCAGACTGAATTTGATAGCATTCTATCAACTTTTTATTATTTTTAAAAGAATCTCTTAACTTTTGAAGGCGGCTAACCTGTTACATTTTTCTTCTTTGAAGGGCTCAGACTGTGTGCACCCATTCGTGGCTTTGCAGAAATGTATTAAAGCTTACCCCAATGCCTTCTCCAAGGACATTCTAGAAGAGGATGAAGTCAAGAAAGAGGAAAAGCCAACGGAAGAGTACAAAATCAGGCCTCCTCTATGGGCCAAGAAGAAGTCCAAAACCTGAGCTTTTGCTTAGGAATCAGAAATGATTGAATACTCTTTGTGAATAAAAGTAACTTTTGTTGTTACAAAGCAAAACAATGATTTATACTGACATGGATAAAAAGATGCCCGACATTGTTCCGTATATTTGTGATTTCACATAGAATGTGAATTTTTCTCAATGGAGATCCACTGAAGCATACCCATAAGGACCAGATGATGAGGAAGATATGGCTGGGGATAAATGCAGTACTGTTATGCATTTGTACTGGATTAAAAGACAAAAATGATGGTATGATAAGAAATGACCAGGGTATGTGAACTCTGATTTGTAATATCAAAACTTAACTATAATTCTTTAGCGTGACATGCCTTAGGTTTAAATTGTTCACAATATAATAAGTTTTTATTTTTATCGTTCTTTACCCTTGAAAATAAATTAGAAGATTCGACATATTACTTTCAATTGCAACCTATCCTCTTGTGGTTTGGTTTTATGTTTTATGATCTATCACAATTTAGTCCCACAAAACTTTTCATTTGCTAAATTTTGATTCTTTACTGCTTATATAAAAATTAAATTATAAAGGGGTCTTTGGATTGAACCCTACTAAAATTGAAATGTCCTTTTCAAAATGTTAGAATCTTGTGAAAAATAAACAAGAAAAGAAAATCACATTTTTGGGAGGCAGAAGGGAGAAGAAAAGACATTATCGATACTACTATTTAAGAGCTTCTTCCATTTAGACTTTAAAATTTTGATGTCCCAAACTAACCTACGGTAACTGCACATATATCCACAATCACAGTTCATTTGTAAATGATTTTTTAATTATTTTTTTTCTCTCACTTCGTTACTGACCCATTCTACTCACATTCTTCCTCAATTTTCTCTTCCCCTTCGTCTTCCTCTTCCCCTTTGTCTTCTTCTTCTTCTCTTCGTACAAAATTGCTACCCCAACCTAAGAATAAAACCACCGCCTGGCCCAGCCTTAACCACCAGTCAATGTAGTATCACCCAAATACAAAAACCCCAAAACTAAAATTAACAATAGGTCATTATAGAACCAAGCAAAAACCAGATGAAATCAAATGAGGACCATGGCGGCATGACACCAAGTGGGAAGGGATTGGAGGTGCCAGTAGTGGGTTGCTACAACGGGGATTGCTTGGGTTGTTGGCAGCGTTGTGATGCTGGTGGTAGTGTGATTGTGTCAAGTTTGAGATGCTGTTGTCTTCTTTGTAACTTGTGTTTGGATTGGTTGGATATGTGGTTTTGATTTGAGTATGATTTGAGTTATTTTGTTGGGTAGTTTATAGAAGAAGAAGAAGAAGATGATGATGATGTGGATTTGGTTTGGGTGTGATTTGAGTTAGTTTTTTGGGTAGAAGAAGAAGAAGCAGCGGCAGCGAAGAGCAGCAATGACGGTTGAGAGAGAGGTTTTGGAGGAGAGAGAGGTGAGGGGTGAGAGGATTGGTGTGGTTTGGTCTGGGATAAGAGAGAAGTGAGAAGTGCAAGTTATCTTTAGAGAGAGTTAAATAATAATTAAAAAAAAGAATAAAATGATTATTTAAATAAAAATAGTATGTATAATAGATAATTTGATGTGGTTAGTGTTTTTGAAAAACGATAGTGTAAAATAGAAAAATTGGGTTCTTATACTAAAATAGATAGCAAATTTTACAAAGACTGGTTCAATTGCTCTAATAGTCAATTGAACTCATATCTCTCTATTTATTTATTTTGAAAAACTCTGAAGGAATGTCAAAATTTATTATTAGATGAAGTATAAATTTCTATGAAAAATTTACTATATTATAAAAACTGGTTGATCATTTTCAAAATTTTACCTATTTGTAAAATGTAAATACTGAATAAATTAATTACATTAAATAAAATAAGAAATATTAAAGAAATATTAAAGAATGAACCATTTACATTCTTTATCAAATAATATTAATTTTCAATAATAGATAAAAATTCAATAAAAAAACTATTAAGCTTAAATACAAAAACTTAATATGTATAATATGTAATTGTATTCATTCTTAATTGAAACGTGTTGGTGTGCATGGGATTCAGGGATTAGAATTGAAAAAGTTCGGGAGAAAAAAAAGAAAAAGAAATGCATTAGAAAATCAAGTTGATTATTATTTTCCAAATTTTATCCTAAAATAAAGTAATTGTAGTAGGGAAATTAAAAAAAATAAAAAAAAAATAAAAAAGAAGAAGAAGAAAAGAAAAGAAAAGAAAAGAAAGGAAAAGAAAAAAAAAGTCCGCCCAAAAATGGAAGGGGGAGCACATTTTATATGAGAATCGAATTGAATCGAGTCGAAGGAAAAGGAAGCCCTCTCTTTAGAAATCAGAAATTGATTATGGCTTTGGCTACTGCTACTGCTACTGCTTCTACTTGTAGTTGTTCTTCTCAATTGCTTCCCCGCCCTAAGTTTTCAACACTGCCTTTTCCAATTCCATTTGCTAATCCAAGTCGTTATCGTCGTTTGTCAATTTCCTTTGCTGCTGCTGCTGCGGCGAAGAAAGATTCCAATGCTATCCAGTCCCAAGACAGCCACAAGAAGAAGAAGAAGAAGAAGAAACAAGTAGAAGTGGAAGAGGAAGAGGAAGTGGAAGAAGTGGAAGAGGAGTTGCCTTGGCTTCAAGAGAAGGCCTTGGATGTGGTTGAGTTCACTGGGTCCGTGACTCAGGCCATTCCCGGTCCTAGAGTTGGCACCAGCTCTTTGCCTTGGATTCTCGCTCTCCCTTTAGCCTATGCGGGTCTCACCTTCGTCATCGCCTTCGTTAAGACTGTCAAAAAGTTGTCTTCTCCCAGAGAAAAGCGCAGGAAATTGGTCAATAAAAACGCTTTCCTCTGCAAATCCATAGATCAACAACTGCACTCTTTAACGCCTGATGCCCTCAAGGCACTCGAGAAAAAGACAGGTTTTGGGATGCAGGAAATATTGCGAAAGTACATTCGCTATGCTTTGAATGAGAAACCCTTCAACCCTGACTTGGTTGCTCATTTGATTCACCTCCGCAAAGCTTCTATGTTGGATGATTCCCAGGTTGCTTCCATTTTAAATGACATTTCTGCTCGGATTGTGCGCGATAAGGGTACGTACTTTTTCATTTTCTAGATTCAAGACTCTATTATTTCATACTTGCTGCTTGTAGTTGTAGTAATGACTAATGAGAGTCTCAAAAGTTTTTCTATTTGACCACTAGGCAGGCAATGACACTACAATTTGTTTGGAATGTATTCTTCTGTGTCATACTCTTGTCCTCAAGCTTTTTTGTTATACATTAATCCCACATTCAAACAATCTCGACTTATTGAACCACCACAGGCAAAATTAACTTCTCCTCATGCGCCTTGAAATTCCTACCTACTTTTTCCTCCCAAACGAAAAGACCTTCTTGTGATTATGGCTTGCAACAAGTAATGCTTTTTTATTCTTGAGACATCTGAAACTGCAATTTACTACCATATGATTGCCATTATAACATCTTTAAGGGAAAAACCATACCCTTTCTATATAGAATTTCACACTGGTTTTTCCTCCCTTTGCATATAATCTAGCTGCAATACTTGCTTGTTCTCTTATTTGGACTAATTATGACTTCTTCTGTTTTCAGTTCCTTAATCTAGTTAGTTTCCCTTCTGTATATGTGCTAACTTTTAGGACATATTAATCACTAATTTTGTAGGAAACTGCTGTAGTTATTTATGCAAATTATGGTCAATTGATCAACTGTGAACCTCTTCCTTTGGGGCATAAGGATTGTTAAGGTCACACTGTAACATTATTTTTTATATTATTAACTTACACATGCACACAATGAGTCTTGAACCTATGGCCTTACCTTCACCCACACTATTGAGAGGAAGAAGTGCCATTTTTTTTTTTTTTTAGTTAGAGCACATTGGCTCCTTGTAACTTTATTGCTAGTAGGCAGCATCATAGGTAGTAGACCCTGTATTGTGTTTTGATTGGGACTCTTTTTCTCTCTAGGCCCTGAAATCTAGGATTTGTTATTCTAGTTAAAGCTATTCACAACCTAATACAAGACATGCTTTACAAAACTAGCTACTTGGAAGCAAACCAAGGGGAGGAGACCTTTGTTGTAATGAAAGCTTATGCTCTTTTCTCTTCCATTTTATTCTTGATTTATTCTTCTCTTCTCTCACCCTTTACTAGTGATGGGATGTCTACATTGCCGACTTTCTCATCCCCTTGTGCACTTGATATAATTGAATTTGCCAACTTAACCTTTTGAAGGAACATTTGAAAAATGAGAATTTAGTTAGAGAAATACCTCACAATTGATGCTATGCTATTGGATACTTATGGCTTGTCTATGATTTTCAGGCCCAGTTGTCATGGATATGTCAGGTTATTCTGAAAAGGGTTTCAAAAGAAAACTAGCTGTTCAGGCCCTTTTTGGAAAGGTTTTCTATCTGTCTGAGGTAAGTGGCTTAACGGTTGTTGCATTGACTTTTTAACAACACTACATTGCTTGCTGATTAATGCATATATCTAGCTCTTGTTAGTATAGTACACTTTTTTACCCATTTATGTTCATTTTTCAATGTAAGTTAATTCTGTGACTGGTTGAAAAACTGCCTCAAGAAAGGGGAAAACAAAAGTTTTTCTTGGAATTCTTTTGGCCCTTGTTCCTCTTTGAAGTTTTAAACAAGTTTGCAAGAGTTAAACCTGCCTGACTCAAGCGTATCAAGTAAAGGTTTATACCTTCAAATGGTTGAGTAGATCAGTAGATGTTAAGGTTTATGGCTTTAAAAGTATGGATAACCAGCTTTACTGTATTATTGGGCCCCTCAAAACATTCTTGAATAGAAATGGTTTTTGATTTCTGAATGAGGAAGACACGTATATGTCAGATTTGGCACTGGGCTCCATGATCCTGAATTTTTATTCCTAATGTAGCATAGTACATATCTGACATTCATGTAAGAATTCCCAGTATATTGTTGTGCACTTAACTTGCATATGATTGTGCCAGCTAAGTCCATCCTTTGTTGGAAGAACATTAAAATCAGCAACAGATCTAAATATCTTTAATATGAATTTCTAAATTCTGACTTTTAGCTTATGTTCTTTTGGGGGTGAAAGGGGATGGGTCGTTCAAACCAAGTTGCATGTAAGAATTCCCAGTATATTGTTGTGCACTAAACTTGCATATGATTGTTCTGGTTAATTAAAATTTTGGTCAAACAAGTAGTTTCAAACTGACTTGATTACTTTGAACTTAATTTGTGGCTTGCTCTGGATTTTAATGCATTGAAATTGATCATACTTTTGTTTGACTTTCTGGGCCAGCTGCCGGAGTTCTGTTCAAGAGATAGCTCCTTGGTTGTCAAGGAAATTTTTGGGGTTACAGAGTATGCCTCGATCCTTAATTTTGGACTTTTTGGTTCTCATAAAGAAACAAAGGAGTTAAAAGTGCTATAAATTGTCATTTTGACACATTTAACTCTGCAGTTTTATTTCTGTGTTACATTAAAATCATTGTTTGCAGTGCTCACTCAATTTTTGTTTTTTCCTCCCTCAGTGATGATGCAGACAAACTTAGGATACACACTCTCTCTGAAGCTGGGGATATGGATTCGCTTGAGAAGATGGTTGATGGTTCAGATTCAGAAGATTCTAGTGAGGAATCACCTTCTGCTTCTTGATTCACATGTGCAAATTCGAAGATTCTAGTGAGGAATCACCTTCTGCTCCTTGATCCACATGTGCAAATTCACTTTCTATTTAGCGCAGAATGCTTTTAAGAAAGGTTGTGGGGGCTTTTTCACTTACTGGGATGGCGTTATTGAAACTTGGTTACGGGTTTGAGCTATGTTTTAACAAGTCCTGTAAACTTGAAATTTTTGATGAGTGCATCAGTTCAGATTCTTTCATAGGTCACTTTTAAGGAGTGTGTATGATTTCAATTTTGGTTGGGAATTTTCAGTACCTGAAAATCAGTGAGGTTCCATTGACATGCCGAATATTTTGGCTTCAAAAGATAAAGGTGAATTGCAATTTATTATTTTTATTCATTAGGACTGGCTTTTGTTATTGTGATTCTTGTGACAGATATTCTTTGTTCAAATGACAAGATGCTTGGAGGTATAATATAAGTGATTAAAACCAACAGCTTTTGGCTGGTTTGTGATTTAAAATCCTTTGCTTGGATTTGGAGGTTAGAGTACTACTTTTTCAGATGGGCTCGCGTCACCTACAAGTCTCATTCACTCATCTCTTTCTTCATTGACTTGGCAAAAGATATTAAAATCCTTTGATTGGATCAATTAGAGCTTTGTGGTATTGATCGGTTGATCAGCTTTCTTGATGGTGTGTGCAAGTAGTGAATGTATATTAATAATGTGTTGAAATTTTGAGACATGCCCTTTATTTATTGGGTTGGGTCCTGGTTAGAATATCTCAATCCAAATCATCATCCCATATAATCCGAACTTTGAGTCTTGAGGGTGCGCAGAAATAAGAAAGAAAGTGCAAACTATTATTAGTGAGTCCATGAGAACCATGCATGGTGTTAGAGCTCGGTCCGTTTTTACTACTACTAAGGAGTGAAGTGGGCTTGCATTTACCTCAAGTCCATTAGTCGATTGAACCTCTTGCAAGCGGCCCCATATGCTTCATTTGTAATTCGTTGAAAAATATCAGCGGGAATGTTTGTATAGGCAAAAACAGGAACAGGACAGTATTATTAAATGCATAACAATAAAACATTAATCCTAAGTTTTTGTTTTTGGTTTTTTTTGTGTGTGCCGCAAAACTATGTGTTTTTACTTAAAATTTTGCATAAACAAAAAAAATACAAAAGAAAATACAAAAATTGAACTAAAGAAAACGGTATATATATGAAATAGTAAATTTTGGCTTAACAAAAATTGACTAATAAAAAAATATTTCTAGAAACATAAAGAATGGCACAACATTTTCCTAATACTTTTATAATTTTGTTATATTTTACTTTAACTTGTAAATAATTGACACTTTAGCAGTTGTGAATATATTGTGACAGTAACAAGATGTCTTAACATTTTCATGAGAGAAATACTATGTCTACAACATTTTCATTACAAATCATAAGTAAGTTGTTATGGGTTGTTATTGGTGAGTAAAAAAGCAATTTCATTAGTAAGTTTAAATTAGAATAACAATTACCATCTAAGATTTGTTATGAAAATGTTGTAGATGTAATATTTTTTTCTTTCACAATACCTTTATTTTTAGTTGTGGTTAGTTCCGGTATGATATTTTATTATTTTATTTTGACATATAAGGAATTAATATCTCAACAATTGTGACATTTGCTCTTTCAAAAGTTTTAGTCTCTACTAATTTTAAAATTTTTTTTTTTTTTTTTTTTTTGGGGTTCTTTGGTTGGGATTTGATAACCAGTTCTGAGGCGGTGTATGAACAAGGATGAGCCGCTTATAGATGGGCTTCCAAAGGAGTATTATGATGATGTATGTATATATGTAGTTGTCAATATGCATCAGCTATGGCATTCTTTTCACCTTTTCTTAAATGGGTGTCTCTTATTTTTCTTGTTTTGCTATGTTGGCTGGATGATTGTTCTTTTTTGATTATTGGGTATTCAAATTTATTAATTTCCTGAGATGGGTCAATGGTAGATTTCCCATATATGCCACTAAATCATTAATTTGTGCGTGTATATATATATAGGTATAGTGTTTGTAAAATGGTTAATAGCAGTCTCTGTGTGTAACTTTGCTAAAGGAATTTATTAGAGTGGGTCTTATTGATTTGTTTTCGAGCTGATAACTAAAGGCCCACTGTCTGCTACACTTAGTCCTGACTAGAGTGTTTTGGAATTTTTAATACAAATTAATTACAGTAAAAGAGTGTGTTGGAATCATTTGGCACCACACCAATAAATGGTTTGGTATGTTTTGACAGTGATCACATATTTGAGATTTATGTGTGCAAAATTACATCATGCAGGGTCATGTTACACTTGAGCGGTTGAGCCTCTATTACTATGAAAAATATTAGAATAGCTTATGAAGTTAGGCTTGACTCAATCTCAGTCAATTTGAAGTGCTTTTCTATAACAGCTTTAATGGAATGCCTTCATAGCTTACAAATTGAGCAATCTGAGTTTATTGTTTATGAAATTACAATTGACATGCAAGTTAAAAGACGAACCTCTTTTCACAGTTGCCTATTACCAGTTAAGAAAAATTTATTTTGAATTATATTGCATTGTCCATGTCCTCCAGAATTAAATTTAATTTATAGCATTACTGTTTCCCGTTTTATTACTTTCATATATAGCTTAATCCAATGTTATAATTTTCTTAATTCTTGAAATATTTTGTTAAGATTATGATCACTCCCTCAATTGAATGGATAACTGGTCCTGATTGATGGGTTTTGGGGCATCGTGTGCATTCTGTATATAACAATATGTTGCCTAAATGACGTGTAGCATGGAATTCTTACAAAGGTAGACTGAGGCCTTCTAAATGGGTCATAAGGAGTCAGAAGGAACACATGGTGGGTCCTCCTAGTGGGTCACGGGTGCAAAAAAATCCTGTGATAGGCTCAGCCCATTTTAGGTGTGATGTAGGGATTTCTAATAAAGGTAGTTGGAGGAATTCTAAAGGGGGCATTAGGAATCTGAGGAAGGCTGTGGTGGGTCCTTCCAGTGGGTCAGGAGATCAATGTTTGTGTCCCACGGTGACCCAAACTAGTCTGGGCTCTTTTCAGTCTAATAAATTCTGCTTCTCGGGCCCAAGTGTTTATGAATTGGGTGAGTCCTATTCTATGACTAGCCCAACACCCCTGGCCCACTTGAAGATAGCTTTATTACCTCCTTCAGACAAGCCCAAGGCATTAAGGTCCATTCTCAAGGTGCCCGAGCGACAGGTAGAGCTTCCATTGCTCGTTGGTTGCAGCGGGTCTGATGGTATCAGCTCCGATAGCCTCACGGTGGCCGGGATTGGGGCTAGGTACAACTCCGATGGTCTCACGGCGAGGCCGACGGTGGGTTTTAACAACGGGCTTGAGAGGAAAAGCTCTTACAGCACCGCGGTGGATGGGTTGGAGCTTGGAACCAGCTACGACGGTCGTGTGGTGGCTCCAATGGTTGTTAATCGCTTTTTCTCTGCTGGGTTTCTCTCTAACAGTCACGAGGTGGCTCAGATGGGAGCAAATGGGTGCTCTATTGATGAGTTCAACTCAGTTGACTTCACGCAGGGTCTGGGCAAGACTGTCATGGTCAATTCGCAACTCTTGAAAGGTATTTTCTTAGCAGATATCCTTAAGAGACTATTGGCTGCAGGTTTTGTGGAGTTTGGTGTCAATAGAGGGGTTAACGTTGGTAGTAAGTGTGGCCTATCTATTTTGGATACCTCGACGGTGGAGAAAGTGGCTCTCCCAGTAGCGGTTTTGGATGAGGAGGAGAGTCTGGTAGTTTGTGATCCACTGTTGTAACACCCCGACCTAATTTTATAATTAAACTATGTGTTTTGAGTGGTTAAGTATTATTATTATATTAAGCTACTTTCTTTTATAATTAAAAGAGGAGTATTTAATAAACATATTATTTTATAATGCCATTGAATAAGAATTGTAGAGTATAAATAATTAAAATGACTATTTGTATTATAAATATATACTTAGTATGTGCAAAACTATATTAAGTGGTTAAGTTATGAGATATATATATATATATATATGTATGTATATATGTATATGCAAAGTGATATTATTTTTGTAGAAAAGTGTGAGTGTGAATGCAAGAAATTATTTTGGTAGAAAAGCGAGTGTGAATGCAAGAAAGTTGAAAAGATGAGTTATCCTCCCTTTCCTTAGCAATATACGTATGTCACCCAAGATAGTTCACCCAAGATATATTTTGCTTGACTTCTTGACTACACCAAGAGGTTCATCTCTTATTCTTCTTTCCCTATTCCTTTTCTTTGTCTTATTTCTTTGTTCTTTCCTTGTACTTACACGGCAACACTTCTTTTTCTTCTTTGACTTTCTCAAAGAAATAAGACTCAAGAAGCTCTTTTGCTCCCATTTTTCCACGGGTCCACACAAGAATCTGAAATTCTCACCACATTTTGCTCTCTTTTTCTCTTAAGGAAAGTGTTAGGAAGCTCCCTTGAGTCTTTCTCTTGAGTCCAAGGGTTCACACAACAAAAGAAAGAAAATTCTCTTAACTCTTCCCTCACTTTCATTCCCACGGGTCCTAAACCAAAAGAAAGAAAATTCTCTCAAGCTCTCTACCTCTCATAATTTTGGGCCCAGCCACTAGGAAATGGGGAAATCCTTCCATGCAAGAGTGATTCTATTTCTTCTTGGAACCAGAAATTTGGTAAGGGTCTAGCTACTCTCACCTTAGAATACATAATTTCTTCATGGAATCTTTAGTATTGGTATTTGTGGTTTGTGAAATTAGGGAACTTGTAAGTCTATATATATATATATATATATATACATATAGTGTTTTAAGAAACTTTGAAATTGTGTTGGTGATTTTTTGAAGGTAGATTAGGGTTTTTCCTAACTAATGATTTTATATGATTAAGAAAGTAAGAAAAAGTTAGGATGAGTATTTTTATGCTGCTGCTGGATTTTTGGTTGTGTTTATTTTACTCTAAATGGTTAAATGACTAAGTATAAGTGTTTTATAACATGTCCAATGAGTGTATAAAAAATCCCCATATGATAATACCATCGTTTGATAATTGTTTGTGAATTTACGATAAAACGTTACAAAGCTGTCACTGTGACAGATTCTGTGTTCATGCATGGTAAATTATGTATTAAATTGAATATAGTGAATTTGGAAGCTAGGGATATTTCCTATGGAATCTAAGACACATGTGATTGTAATGGAAGTGATCTCACAGCATTTGGATGAACATAAAAATAATGGTTTAATTTATAAGTTGCATGAAATTCTGTCAGGACAGATTTGAGTATGCCATCTTGTGTGATTTTTAGTAAATCATGGGTTTATGATTTGACTCCGAAATTTTTATGGTTTATACTGGACATATAGGGGAGTAGTTATGTAAAATTTCATGACAATTGGATGTGTGTGAACAGCTCATTTGTATTTTACAAATGAGGCATACGCTGCTGGAATAAAACAGTGAACAGTAAGGGACATGCTTAACTTTGAGGATTTAATTCCAAAGTTAGGGTGAATGTTTTGAGCTATAATTTAATATGCTTATCTTTTGGTATGTCTCGATCATAGATTAATTTTTGTGGAACTTTTTTTGAGGTTTAGTACTCAAAGGAGGAGTTCTAAACCATGAGACAGTTGTATTCATGAAGCTGTTTTGTCCGACGTGTTGTATGTTACCATATGAATGTATACAGTTACATGACCATGCTTAAAGGATTTTATATTTATGCATGCATTATTGCTCTAACCTCAAAATACCTTTTGAAATAAAGTTGGCTCTTCTAGAGATATGAGATTAATATAAGAATGTTGGTTTTTCTAGGATTTTGTACTTATTGTTGATGAATATATTTTTGTTTGTGGGAACCTCGTTGAGGTGGGATTAGGATTTCCTTAATTCTAAGAAATAGGCTTTGAGATGAATGTGTAAGTCTATGACAAGGAAATTATGGATAGTAATAAGTTTTGATTTATGGTTTAGGTGTTATCAGTATCCAGGTCTAAGCTCCTTCGACTGTAGGCTCTCGGTTCCTCTGCTTTCAGGTAAGGGATAAGTTATATGGGCATTTGGTAAGTCATGAGGTTATTTTGAAGTAGATTATGTATTAAAAATGTTTTTGATTAGAGATATGGCATATATTCATTATTCTGACAAGATATGTTCGTGAGTTCTCGAAACCCTATGTATATGATTTAAGTAGATTGATGCCATTACTAATTTTCACGAACATGATGTTTAATAAAAAGAATGGAAATGCTATTATTATGAAATGTTATGCAAAAGAAGAAATTTCAGTATGATGTAAAAGTATGAAATGTTTTCGGGTTATGTCCTCTGATGATCTGAACTCTGTCAGTAGGGGTTAATTACTGACTTTCCATGGAAAAATGTTATATGATAGGCCATTAAGTGGGACTGGCTCTGCTGTACCCGCCCCTTGTTGGTTACGGCCAACTTGTGGGGGAAGTCAACCTACCCCCATGGTTGAAAAATATGTATTATGATGTGATCCCGGAAATACCTGGCATTGTGGGGAATGCTGGATGCCTAGCACCGTGGTGTTAGAAGCCTCCCAAATAAGTACAGATTTATTAGATATGGACTAACCAATATGTTATGAACAGCTATGTTATGTTATTAATCATGAGAGAATTATTTTGTTTAAATGCATTGCGAAAAGTAAAAGCTCTCATGGCAAGAAGAAGTTTCTGATGAAAAGAAAAGCTGTTCATTAAAGATAAAAGTTCCGAAGTTCTGTTATGCTATAAAGATAAAGATTCTGATGAAAGTATAAGTTATGTTTAAAAGTTAAGATATCTGTTTTTATGAAACGTTAAGTTTTATGACCATAAAAGATATAGCATTTTATGAGAAGAAGTGTATAAAGAAAAGTTTTCTTATTAGTCAAGATATTTCTAGTTTAATACAAAGTTACCGATTATCTGATTCAAGTTAAAATAATTATTTTGTAATGAGAATATATATATGGCGACTTTGTAGGAAATGAAAGAAGTTTAATTCGAAAGGTTTTGGTAATATTAACCTGATAAGAAAAAGGAGAACAATTATTTTCTATGAAGAGTGTATAAACTATTATTATGAATAGTATAAAATACTATACATGAAAAGATGTTCTCCTGTTCGAATATTCATAGAATGAAATGATCTGATTTACATGCATCCTTATTGAATTCTCATATATCTTACCTTTACTGAGCTGTGTAGCTCACCCCTTCCACTCTTTCAGTTAGCAGGTTTTATTTTGGAGCCGAGGGAGCCTTAGTCGAGTTTTGGAAGGAGCTGGTTTAGTTTTATATGTATAGATCCTAAATTAGCAATATAATGTTTAGATTTGTAGCATTGTTTATTTTAGGATCTAATGAAAGTGTATACCTTAAAGTATTAAGAGATGTATTATGTGAAATTCCGAATTTGAACAATTGGTGAATTATGTTATTCTTTGGAGTACAATGTAGATGCTCTGAATGTCAAGTGAAAGGTTATATCATTTAAGTAAAGAAAAAAAGAAAAAAAAGAAAAAAAAAAAGAAATAGGAAAGCTTTTGTAAAAGTTTTCAAAAAGTTAAGTTGGTTCTTGTTAATATCAGGTTCAGGCTTGATATTAGCATGCCGGTCATGGTCACAAACCCGGGTACTGGGTTTGGGGCGTGACAACTGTTGACTGTTATCCCTCCGGGGATGGCTTTGTCAATGGATGTGCACAATGATTCTGAGGTGTTAGATATTGGTGGCACGCTGGATGTCTCTAAATGGGTGAAGAACAGAATCCCAGGTTTTAGTAGAGTGATTGGGCTTTCTGTTAATCGTCATGAAAAGTTGTGTATTGTTTATCTTCAAAGGCTAGAAAGGGAGATGGTGGTTATTAACCAGTAGCGGAAGAAAGCAGCTGCTAACCAAAAAGTAGCATTTTCCACGGGTAAAAGGATAAGAGAGTTGAGAAATTTAATTTCAACGGTTAATTATGATGGGAGATAGTGTGGTGGAAGTGCGGTAGAGACAGTAGTGGGGCCATAAAAGTCTTTATGAAGCTGAAAATGGTTTCATGAAATGTTAGAAGTTTGAATGATTCCCAGAAACGTTTGGTTGTGAGGAACTTGTTACGTGAGTGGAAGTGTGATGTTCTATGCCTTCAAGAAACAAAGCTTGCTGGCATAGATAGGCAGCTGGTTTGCAGTATTTGGGGCTGTTTGTATGTGGATTGGGTGGCTTTAGATGCTGATCAGACGGTTGGTAGGGTATTGATTATGTGGGATAGGAGGGTTTTAGAAAAGTTGGAAGTTCTGGTGGGCTCGTTTTCGGTGTCCGTTCAGTGAAAAGGTGTGGAGGATGGTTTTATTTGGGCATGCTCAGGGGTGTATGGCCCAAATGATAACAATTTGAGGGGTGATTTGTGGGATGAGTTGGTGGGTATTCAGCAGTATTGGAATGTTCCCTGGTGTTGTTTTGGGGATTTTAATATTGTTCGTTTTCCTAGTGAACGAAGGGGTGGGTCTAGGCTTACTCCGGCTATGGAAAAATTTTCTGAGTTTATTGAAGATTTAAACTTGATAGATTTGCCGTTGGAGGGAGGGAGTTATACATGGTCTAATGGTACTGACCAGCCATCCATGTCTAGGATCTATAGGGCTCTAGTGTCACATGACTGGGAGCAACACTTTCTGGATGTGACCCAACGGATTCTACCACGACTAGTTTCAGATCATTTCCCAATTCTCCTGGAGGCAGGGGGTATGGCGAGGGGAAAAAGTCCCTTCTGATTTGAAAATATGTGGTTGAAGTCGGACGGGTTTGTTGACAGAGTAGACTCATGGTGGAATCGCCATTCTTTTTCGGGTACACCCAGTTATGTGTTTGCTAAAAAATTGAAAGTTTTGAAAGAAAACATTATTCAGTGGAATCGCCAAGAGTTTGGCAATGTTGGGCGTAGGAAGAAAGATTTATTGGGGGCTTTAGAGTTATTAGATGCTAAGGAGGGGGTTCTTGGACTCACTGAGACGGAGAGAAATGAGAAAAATGAAGTGAAATCGCAGGTAGAGCATCTTATTTCTATAGAGGAGATCTCCTGGAGACAAAAATCGAGGATGTTATGCATTAAGGAGGGTGATAACAATACTAAGTTCTTCCACAAGATGGCCAATTCTCATAGAAGGTACAACCATCTGAATTTCTTAGAAGTGGATGGCGTGATTTATGAGGAAGGAGCAGCAGTGGCTTGGTACATGAACCATGTCTTGATCGTTTTTAACATTTATAGCATCAATTTGTTGGATAATTTGGTTTCAGCTCCCCTTCCGCTAGAGGTGCAGTTTTGAGGAAGATCATGAAGTCTCTTCATCCTTTTAACTTTAGCTGATATGACAGCCCTTGAGCACTGTTCACATCAGGCAGAGGGTGGCAGAAAATTGATGGGACAGCCCTTAGTCCATTTTCAAAGGCTTGGTTAGTTGCTTGTATTTTTTGTTTGGGCTTGCTCACAAAGGGCTGGGTTGTGTGCACATGTTGCCATGGGCTTTCATTCCACATGGAGTTTATTAGTAAATATTATTGGGTTTTTCATAAATACTTGCAATGGGCTTTTGAGCAATTAGTTGTAATGTTTGAAACAATAATACAAGTTTCAAAATACTTTTGTAAATACTATTTACTTTGATGAATTCCATGTTGCAATAATGTTCATGGTTTCTAATAATCGCATCATAACTTAAACGATGAGCTTGTGGGTTTGAATGTTTACCATGAGTGTCGAAGGCGTATATTATGGATGTCACGATGCAAATGATGTCCATGTATTTCATGGGTTTATAACAATAAATATATGTCATGCGTCTAACAATCATAACTTTCCATGGGCTTTTACAAGATGATTGCCATGGGTTTTGAGAATAAATAATTCATAAATTCCATGAGCTTGTAATATTGTAATAATATGTTTAAGAATAATTATGATATAGTATTTTGCCGAGTATTTAATAACCTTGGGCTTTAGATAGAATAGTGCCAAGTAGTTAGCTTGGGCTTTTAATAGTGCCAATGTAAGTTGAGTTTTTGATATTGTCAATGAGAATTGGGCTTTGATATTGCCAATGAGAATTAGGTTTTAAATAGTGTCAACGTAAGTTGGGCTTTTGATGTTGCCAATAAGAATTGGGCTTTGATGTTGCCAATGAGAATTGGGCTTTGATGTTGCCAATGAGAATTGGGTTTTGGATAAATAAATTGCCATGTGTTTAAATCATGGGCTTTGATCATGGATTTGAATTCCATTGATAAAATTGTTTTGCCATGGACTTGAATCATGAGCTTCTTAAATATTGCCAAGCATAAGTATTCTTGGGCTTTAAATAGAATATGATAATAAAATTGGATAAAATATGAGTTTTTGGGCTTTTTGTGATAATTTATATCATAACCCAATTTAGATAATGAGATATGAAACATTTGTGATTAACATAATAATAGAGCAAAAAATATTTGGGAAAACCCAATAACTTATTAGTGGTGTTTGAAAATAAATAGGTGGTACCCAAATAAAATTAGGTGTAAAAAAAAAGTACCCGTTATACCTGCAGATCCAAAAAGGAAGAGGGAGCAGAAAGGAAAAGACGTGGTTGATGCTGGAAGATCCCATCCGACCTGAGAAGACGAGGCCCAACGAGCTGCAAAGCAGCAAAAAGTTAGCCACTTACCCCAATGGGGCTTGGAGAGAGCTGACACTCAGCCTCCAGAGCCACAAGCCTGGCTCCCAGCACCCATGCTCGGCGGTGAGCCCATGAGAGACGATGCTTCAATTAGGGACTTCAATGGGGGCATTGGGAGCCACGTTGCTTTGGCCCTGGAGGAGGCCTTATTACTCCCCAAAGACATGACCGAGCTGCGGGGTATGAGGAAGAATGAGATCTTCCTCAACTGCAAAAGATATTTGGCCATGGTATGAATTTACTGTTAACTTATAGTCCCAATATGTATATTCGTTTTTTTTTTTTTTACTTGTTGTGATATTGATCCTTCTCTTTTTAGGCCATCCAAAACACTTTCAGGCTCGAACAGATAACTAATTCCAACTATCAGCAACTGGAAGACGAAAGAAAAAGATGGACGGTAGCGGTGCAAACACTGACCATCTCTGAAAATAAAAATGCAGAGCTGAAGAAAAAGCTGACCGAGGAGGAGCAGGCCCGCCGGAATGCTGACTCGGCCTTGGACGGCGCGCAAAGGCAGGCTGAGGACCAGAGGAAGCGTCTGCGTGAGGCAACCGATCAACTAACTGTTGCTAGGGAGCAAATGGCAGCACTTAAAAAACAACTGGAGGAAGCCCAAAGGCTAAAAGATCAGGCTGAGAAGTCCCAGGCTGAAGCTGAGAAGGAAAGGATTGAGGCCAAGAAGGATAGGGACGAGGCCGAGCAGAAGGGTTACGACCTTGGAGTAGCTGAGACTGAGGAAACCCTTAGGGAAGAGGTCCCAACTGTGTGTCGTATTTACTGCGCCCAAACTTAGGATGAAGCCCTTAACCAAGCCGGGGTTGAGGCTTCATCTAAGTTGAAAAGCAGAAAACATGTTTTACCCTTCTGCAATACGAGCCTCAGACCTTCCTTCTGCTCAAGATGAGGTGGCTTTTACAGCTGGTGATCCAGGTAAAGAAGTACAGCCTCAAGATCCTCTTCCTCCCAGCCAGCAAGGGCCAACAAAAGAAACTGATGCTTCCTAAGAAGCACCCTCGGACAAGGCTGCAGTTGTTCTGGAGGTAGGAGTAGCTTCCCAGGGCTTTCAGCAGGACCTAGCTTCAACTGTCATGCCCGCTGAGGGAGCCTCCAAATATAAGGAGGGAGCAACTACCTCGGAGGCAGATGATCCAGCCAACAAAACCTCCAAGCTTTAGATTAAGCTCAAAGAATAATCTTTCTTTTGTAATATAATTATGACTTTTGTGAGGGATTTTGTTCCCCCCCCCCCCCCCCCCTTTTTTTAGATATATTTTAATGAAGTATGCATTTTTACCTTTTTGAACTCGTTTGAGTTATTGTTTATTTCATTTTTGTTTTATTTGTTTTGTTACTTTGGTTTTGAGTAGTTTTCACTTTGACTGTCCTTTGCTTGTATGAGAGAAAAAAGGAAAACTTAGTTCACACATGCTTTTAATTGGCAGTTAAAATGGACGATAAAAATTGAATCCGTAACATTACACAGACATATTTTGAATATATATACATCTATTCTAGTGAGTTTAACCTCGAGAAAATATCCAAACATTTGATTAGATAAAGTTAAGTCTAGAGCACCTCAGTATGCTTTAAATGATGCTCATAAGCTTATTGAGGTTTATATCTTTACTAGGTGATCACAAACCCTGTGATCCGAGAATGGGAATTAATGGTTTACTCCCTTTAAATGCTTAAGTTCGTGTTGAACCAGCACTTTAATAGTACGAGAGGGTATTAACTTCTATTGGACCTGTTTAATGCTTCAATAGACTCCACTAAGTTTATGGTCCGAGGAACATGACATAACTTAGTTTCTGTTTAATATTTCAATAGATGTCATAGGGTATTAATTTCCACTAAGTTTGTGGTCTGAGGAACCTGACATAACTTAGTTTCTGTTTAATACTTCAATAGATGAGGAAACACATGACATATAATCAGGATAAACTAAAGGGAAACTAAACAGGACTATTTTTTATTAATAATAATACCTCTTTAGATTGTTTACATTCCAAGGGTGAAGTACAGCTTTCTCATCTAGATCTTCCAAATAATAGGCACCTATTCCCGCCAAGGTTTTAAAACCCAGACCGTTCAATGAACCGTAAAAGGAAGAGGTTTAAGGTTTTTGAGGTTGGACCGAGGTCGAACCGAGGTTGAACCGTGATGACGTCATAATTAATTTAATAATTATTTAAAATATAAATAAATATATTAAATTAGTAAAAATTGAAAATTTATCTAAAAATAAAGATAAATAATTATATACATACATATATATATATATTTAAAATTTTTGTTAAAACTCTTAAGTCAAGACAAAGCTCATTTGAGTACCCCATAATTTTTATTTTTATTTTATGAGACCCAATAAAATGGTAAAGAGATAAATTAATGTCTGCCCATAGCTAAGCCCATTTGACAACCCAAACAATTTTTTTTTTTTTATGCCCAAGCCCATTTGTATAGCCCACCATTTATGAATTTAAAAAAAAAAAAAAAAAAACTATAGGATAAATACGGAAGAGCCTAGAACTAGAAGTGGTTGACAGTTGTTTGACTTGTTTCAAAAAAAAGAAGTGGTTGACAGTAAAGCAAATAATGTTTGTGGTTGACAGTAAAGCAATAGGCAGTAAAGCAACAACAAAAAAGACAACTTCATTTACCAAAAACAGAAGAAGACTCCAGAGGGAAAAATGAAGAAACAACATCATCAAAAACACAGAGAGGGAGTGCGAGCGAAACAGAGAAGAAGAATAGGAAGATGGCAGTGTGATCTCAAGTCTGATAGCATCTCACGGTGGTTGAAGCTTCAGCCTTCAACAATGGCCATAAGTGTGTAAATACTCTGAAGGGAGCTGCGTGATGTACTCTAAGCTTGTTTTTCTGTGTTTTTTTTTTTTTTTTTTTTAAGGTTCAGATTCAAAAGGGAGTAGGGAACCGGAAGAAGCGGTCTATTCACGGTTTTCAGAACCGTACGGTTGGACCGCGGTTGGAACGGTTTTCTACTTTTTTGGCATAGAACGGTTCTTAAGGCTAAAAGAACCGTGTTTGTGAGAGGTTCACGATTAATCCGGTTGGACCGTACGGTCCGGTCCGGGTTTAAAAACCCTGATTCCCGCCACTGAAGTGATCCGATATGGTCCTTCCCAATTAGGCCCCAATTTTCCTCAGGCTAGATTCTTGGTGGTTCCCAGAAATTTCCTCAGTACCAGATCTCTTACAACCAACGGCCTCAGCTTTACATTGGTATCGTAACCTTGCTTGAGTTTATGCTGGTAGTAAGCCAGTTGGACCATTGCATTCTCCCTTCGCTTTTCGATCAAGTCTAGACTCTTCTCCAATAGCCCATCATTACTGCCCGGGGTAAATGCACTAGTTCTCAACGTTGGGAAACCAGTTTCCAGAGGGATTACGGCCTCGGCTCCATATGTCATTGAGAAAGGGGTCTCTCCTGTTGACCATCGAGGCGTTGTTCAATACGTCCAAAGGACATGTGGTAATTCCTCCACCCATTTTCCCTTTGCGTCGTCCAACCTCTTTTTAAGTCCATTCACTATAACCTTGTTGACAGCTTCAGCTTACCCATTCCCTTGAGGATAGGCCGGAGTGGAATATCTATTCTTTACTCCTAAGTCAGAACAGTATTGCCTGAAGGCTTTACTATCGAATTGAAGGCTATTATCCGAGATAAGGGTGTGGGGAACCCCGAATCGAGTAACAATATTTTTCCATATAAATCTTTTGACATCTACGTCCCTGATGTTAGCCAAAGGTTCAGCTTCGACCCACTTGGTAAAATAATCTGTGTCGACCAGCAGATACTTCTTGTTTCCTAGTAACTTAGGGAAATGGCCTACAATATCCAAGCCTCATTGAGCAAAAGGCCAAGGGCTAGATAGAGGATTAAGGACTCCTCTGGGCTGGTGAATGTTTGGAGCAAATCTCTGGCACTGATCACATTTTCTAACATATTCTTGCGCATTCCTTTGCATGTCTGGCCACCAGTATCCTTGGGTAATAGCCCGGTGAGATAAAGATCTTCCCCCTGTGTGACTTCCACAAATTCCTTTATGTAGTTCCTCTAGGAGTGACTCTGATATCTCGGGATGTACACAAAGCAGATATGGCTCAGAAAAAGAACGCTTATATAACTTTTTGTCCTCAGACAACCAAAATCGAGGAGCTTTCCTTCGTACTTTCTCAGCTTCTGACTTATCTCCAGGCAATATATTCCTTATGAGGAAAAGCAGTATAAGGTCCATCCAGCTCGGTCCTAAGTTGACTTGATGGATCTGAAGCAAGTCTTTTCTCGTTGGGGTAGGGGTGTATAAATCTTCGATAATTATCACTTGGGGCAAATTCCGTGCCGAGGAGGTGGCAAGGGTAGCCAAGGAATCTGCATGAGTGTTTTCACCTTTGGGGATATATGACAAGTCAAAAGATTCAAATTTCGTTTGTATACGCCTAATTTGACCCAAATACTCCTGCATCCTGGTATCTCGGGCTTCTAGTTCTCCCTTTACTTGTCCCACGATCAGTCTTGAATCTGAGAACATTTTCACTACCTTTCCACCCATTTTCTGGATCATAGTCATTCCCATCAGCAAAACTTCATATTCCGCCTCGTTGTTTGTAGCCGAGAATCCCAACCTCAAGGACTTTTCAATGATGATCTTTTCAGGGGATACTAGAACTAGCCCCACTCCTGCTCCCCGTTGGTTTGCTGCTCCGTCCACATACACTTTCCAGGACGAGGGGTCTTGTGTGGAGATTAGGCCAACCGATTTTTCATCCATGTCATGTTGCTTCACTTCTGCTTCTTCTGGAAGCTCAGCAAACTCGGCTACTAGATCGGCGATGACTTGGCCTTTCACAGAGGTACGAGGCATATATTTAATGTCAAAAGCCCCCAGAATTGTGCCCCATTTAGTAATCCTCCCGATATAATCCGCACTCCAAAGTATGGATTTGAGCTATAATTAAGTTAAAACAACCACAGTGTGCGCCTGGAAATAATGGGAGAGTTTTCGTGTAGCATGCACTACTGCCAAGATAGCCTTTTCTAGTGATAAGTACGGCACCTCGGCTTCATGAAGTGCCTTACTTACGTAATAGATTGGTCTTTGGATGCCACTGTCTTCTCGTATCAAAACAAAAATTACGGCATGAAAGGCCACCGCCAAGTAGGCAAACAGGACCTCATCCACCTCAGGACTGGACATGATAGGTGGCCAAGATAAGTACTCTTTCAGCTGCTAAAATGCTACAACACATTTTTCAGTCCACTCAAATCCTTTCCACTTATGTAGTAAAAGGAAAAAGGGTCTGCACCTATCTGCGAACCTAGAGATAAATCGGTTCAAAGTAGCAGTCATCCCTGTCAGTTTCTTCACCTCCTTAGGGTTTCG